>NC_048231.1:2145736-2440692 GCF_002007445.2 Ailuropoda melanoleuca
TGCCTTGGTACGTGAGAAATTTCTTTGCCCTGGCCGCTTTCAGTACTGTATCCTTGGATCTAATATTTGCGAATTGCACTAGACGTGACATGGTGTAGGTTTGTCATGGTTGAGCTTGGGAGGGGTCCCTGGCCACTTTCAGTACTGTATCCTTGGATCTAATATTTGCGAATTGCACTAGACGTGACGTGGTGTAGGTTTGTCATGGTTGAGCTTGGGAGGGGTCCTCTCTGCCTCTTGGACATGAATGTTTGTTTCCCTTGCTAGATTAGGGAAGTTTCAGCTACAATTTGTTCAAATATCTCTTCTAGACCTCTGTTTTTCTCCACCCCCTCAGGGATGCCGAAGATTCTGATATTGGAACGTTTCATTGAGTCAGTAATCTCCCATAACCTACATTCCTGTGCTTGGATTTTTTTGAGTCCAGATTCTATTCTAGCTTTTTCTTCTACTAACCCATCCTCCAATTCGCCAATTCGTTCTTCTGCCTCATTCACCCTGGCCGTCAGAGCCTCTAGGTTTTTTTTTTTTTTTTTAAGATTTTATTTATTTATTCGACAGAGATAGAGACAGCCAGCGAGAGAGGGAACACAAGCAGGGGGAGTGGGAGAGGAAGAAGCAGGCTCCCAGCGGAGGAGCCTGATGTGGGGCTCGGTCCCATAACACCAGGATCACGCCCTAAGCCGAAGGCAGACGCTTAACCACTGTGCCACCCAGGCACCCCAGAGCCTCTAGTTTTGACTGCATTTGGCTCATAGAATTTTTAATTTCTGTCACATTCGCTCTCATTTCCGCCTTTAGAGATTCTATATTCTCATTAACATTTTCATTAATACTTTTTTCAAGTCTACACATCATCTTGACCATTGTTACTCTGAACTCCCATTTCTGATAATTTGGTTATATCCATATCTATTAGTTCTGTGGCAGAGGCCACAGACTTATTGTCTTTTCTTTGCTGGGGGGGGACTTCTCATCATCATTCTGATGAGGAGAGGTTGCAGGGTTGTCCAGAGCCCAAATTATTGACCGGGACCCAGGCCGTACGCCCTTGTTTTATAGGGATCTTAGGGATGTGGGCTTCTTCTTTTTTTTTCTTTCTTTTTTTTTTTTAAAGATTTTATTTATTTATGTGACAGAGAGATAGCCAGCGCAGACGCTTAACAACTGCGCCCCCCAGGCGCCCCGGGATGTGGGCTTCTTGATTTTTCAGCCTGCCTTCTGGGGGAGGGGCCTGCCGCGCCGATACTCAGGCAACCCTGTTTGGGTAGAGTCTCCGTGTCCCCTGCGAGGGGGGATGGAGATGGGCACCCTGTAAGCTGGTATTTCCAGGCTTTTGTTCTCTGGCAGCTTTCCCTGGCGGTTTGCTGTGCCTCTTCTGAGAGTCAGAGCAGCAGTGGCCGAATCTCAGCCTCTGTCTCAGAACAGAGGGATTGCGGTCCATTCTCCACTGATGTTCTGGCCACTTTAACTGTTTCTGTTGGTGCTGCTCAACCCCGCAGCATCCCGGGATGTGCACCCCACACCCGGCGACCCAGCCCTCACTTCCAGGGCTAGCGCGTCTCTGTCCTTTGTGTTTCTAATGCCGCCAGCCACCCCCACACGCTCCCGGAGCTCCTGGTCTCAGTCTGGTTCCAGTGAGCACACCGGAGTTCCGTGAGAAGTCTGTTGGCGCGTGTTCCCCGGCTCATGGTCTCAGTCTGCTGTCTCGCAGGTGCCGTCCGCGAGTCCGCCCGCTCCCCCGTGAAGGTGGCTACCGCTTCCTGGCACCCGAACACGGCGGCTCCCTCCCCTTCCGTTTATCTTCCGATATCTGTGGGCAGTTTCACGGCTCCCCGCTTCGTACCTCAATACTCAGTGCTGGAGATGTTCATTTGTAGAGATCCAGATGTATCTTCCTAATACTCAGTGCTGGAGATTGGATGTTCAGGCTGGTCTGGTACCTATCCAGCTTGACTCAGGGGACCAGCTGAAAAAGGGGTCCCCTACTCCTCCACCATCTTAACTCCCTCGACCAATAAGTTTTATTTTTAAGTGAGGGGCCAGAAATTTTTTTGTATACATTTTGTTTACTACCTCATTCCCAGTTACAATAATTGTCTGGCATACAGAACACTATTTTATTCATTGTAAAAGTTAAGTTATGTAATCGTGTTTCATAAGTGGGGAGATGAGGCACTGAGATCTGGAAACTAAGTCTATGATATTTTAAATATTTGGGACCAAGTGATTAGTCCTCAGCAGACAATTATAGGAAATATTTTCTTTTGGGAAAATATTATAATATCTGAATATTTTTTAAGTCACATACATGAATAAATATTTGTAGATTTATAGTATGTAGTTTAGTTTTACAATATTAGCATTTGGTCCTCAAGACAACCCCATTTGTGGTGGGGAAGTTATAGCTATCTAAAACAACAGAAACAAACTGTGACAGGGTTGAGGTTTCTCACATCAGAACCTAAATCTAACTCCCCTGCTTCTCTCCATACCACTACTCTGTACAGTAGGCTATGCAAGATGTTTAATACAGCAATAGTTCTCATGCCTATAGAATGAAAAAGTGGTACATGTATTGTGTTGAGCATAGGGCAAGATATATAATAAACAATTTAGATAAAATAAGTAGGCCTGCAAGATCTTGTCCATTTTTGCTAAAACCACCACTCCATGTTGCTTTATATAACTTTCAAGTATTTGGACCAAATGGATGTGGTCCTGTGGTGACTCAGGATGGATCATAAAAAGAAGTTGAGTAAAACTTAAATAGCTTCTTTGCTGTCCTTTCCCCTGGGCCCGCATTCATGTATAACTCTGATGAGAAGGAAAGAACAGCAAGTTTAGACAGATGCCCATTAGCAAAGTGCAAGCACCAACAGAAGAGTGTTCGCCTCAATACTGAGTGGAGGCTGAGACTTCTCAAGGCCATGTAGTCTCCAGGTTGATACAGATCTTTCAGCCGGTGGGAGAAGAGAGTCGGCTAGGGTCGCCATAACGCAATACCCCGGACTTGGCGGCTTAAACAAGAGAAACTTATTTACTCACATTCTGGAGGCTAGAAGTCCAAGAACAGGGGACAGACAGATTTGGTTTCTCTTCAGGCCTCTCTCCTTGGCTTGCCAGTGGCTGCACTCATGTTGCCTCTTCACAAGGTTGTCTACTGTGCAAGTCAGCCCCTGGTGTCTCTCCTAACCTGCTGCTATGAGGAAACCACTCAGATTAGATTAGGGCCCATTCTATTGGCCTCCTTTTAACTTCCTTCTGGCTTTAAAGGCCCTATCTTCAAATATAGTCACATTCTGAAATACTAGGGGTTAAGGATTCAACGTGAAGTTTGAGAAGATAAAATTGATCACATAACAGAGTCTAAAGAAAGAAAACCTTCCAGGAGGTAGAAACATTGACTACACACACTGAGCCCTTGGTCCTGGAGCGTTCCCTACATCGACTCAATGGTAGGGAAGAAGTGGAGTAGGAAGCCCTGAGTCCTTACTATAAGCCAGCTTTTCTCAGATCTTTTGTTTCTTCTGTCAACCCAGTGGACATGAAGGCACAGGGTGTGATCAGCCAGGGTTGCTGCTGTGCCTCTCAAGGAAATCTGCATAGGGCTTTAAGGACCTCTTCACCAACCCTTCTCTCTTCTCCCACAGATCCACCCAGTGACAGAAATGGTCAGATCCTCACCTCAAACCCTCACTGTTGTGGGAAAACAGAGTAAGATGGTCCATAATCAATGACAGGACTATATTACAACAGGGCCAAATCCTACTCACTCTATTTCCCCTCTCAAATATGGCTCCACAATCTTACCCATCCACATTCCCCAGAAAGACTTATAATAACTATACCAGATATTATCAGGATTCAGAGAAGACATTCCCAGCCATTTTAAATGTTCAACATTCTCTCTGAATGTGATTTAATTTAGTAAAACAAGAACATTCTCATTATGCTTACAGAGAAATGAAGGCTTCAACACTCCTTCATTCCACAGAAAAATAAAATTCACAAAATGTATTCCAAATGTCTGTCTGCTGCTCTTTTTTCCTAATTTTTCTGTTTCATCCAGGAGGGCTTTGGCGGGGGCGGGGGAAGGCTCCCCTTTCTAGTGTTCAGAATAATCTGCAAGTAGACTAGAATATTGTACTGCCACAAGAGAAAATACAGTATACATCAGGATCTAATGTGACCACTGCAACTAATTACTATCAAAACATAAATCTCCTTAAGCAATAGTACTTTTAAAAAATCAGTCCTGTCATTGTAGTACTTAGAATTCAGTCCCTGGTGTTATGACACAAATTATATGTAAATATAAGTAAATGATATTTAAATATGTAAATAAAAAACAAATTTTCTAAATGTTTATTTATCAAAGCTTGGCAAAGGCCTAAAATATGTCTTTTTTTTTTTCTTTTTTCCTTTTTGCCCTGCATTTCATATAATGCTGGCTGGCAGTAAGGGTGAAAGATGCTGAATAAATGATGACTTTATAATAAATGAGTCGAGACTTGAATCATGATAAAAAGAAATTGATAAATAAGAAATTAAATTACAAGATGAACGTCTTGATTTTATTTGAAAATGTAAATACAGTTTGTTCTGTGGGACTCTCCAAACCGTAAATGATATATTCGGTGATGCCAATTAAGTGCTCTGATCTAGCTGGTTGGTTACTTACTAAGGTAAGTAAGCCAGCACACAGGAGGGTGGAGGGCTTAGTCCAGATCAGGTGTCCTGGGCTAAGCTGGGGGTTTGTGGGCAGAACCCAGAGCAGTGGAGACCTGTAGCTGGACCGCAGACCTAGGCAAGGGCAATCTTGGAAGGGGAGCATGTTAAAGTGTCACATGGAAATTAATCTTAAATCATAGTCTAGACACAGAGAATAGGAAAGAATAGGAAAGAAGACACAAGATGACAGAACAAAGGATGACGGGAGATAGACTGGTAGAGCCTGGACAAACTCCCAGGGGCATGATTACTCAAAGGAATGATCCCTGAATAATAACAGCCCAAGCCTTTGAGCAATGAAGGAGTAAATAAGAACTCTATGTTAGTGGAGCAAACAACTCTAAGTTAATGCTGCTGGTTTATGATGTACCTGCTAACATTTTATCTCTTTTTCCTTATATATTCTAGAAAAGTATTTATCTTTGGAAGAAGTTATTTTTCATTATAATTGGATCACTTTTGTTTCTGGTATTACTACCATTTGTTTTCATGGCATTAGAGAATTGGTCTTATATTGAAGGAATTTATTTTTCATTCACCACCATATCTGCAATTGTTTTCAGAGACTATACAATAGTAGGTCTTAACAATCTTGAAATAAGATTAGCTATCAGGCAACAGATTGAAAAATAAAGGATTAAATGGAAATTTTAACAGATTTCTTTGAGAGATAAGATAAAGGTCAAGCCTTTTTAAATAAATGTCCTTTGAATAAATAAGCTCACTCTGTCCTCCTCCCTCTCTCCTCACACCACAGTGATCACTGGCTATGGGAATAAGATACAGAGTAATTCCTCTTAAACGAAATGTCTCTGCATGATCACACATGATAAAAAGAAAAGGCACATCTAATCAAAACCCCAGGCTTAAGTGATTAACCCTCTGTCATGTACCTTATATAACTTTTCCGGAAAGTATTTCAAATTCCTTCCTAAAATAAAAGTGGGAAAAGGAGAAGGATAGAGCCATACAGACACTGAATGTTTTAATAAATATCTGAGTCAGATTGAAATAACCCATAAGCCATTTTGGATGTAGATTACTAAATGGGCAGTTCATGCTGTTTTTAGCACTTTAAAGATGTCCTTTCATTCTCTGGCTGCCATCATTTCTGATAAGTCAGCTGTTGGTCTTACTGTTGGTCCTTTGAGGTGAAGAGCCTTTCCCTTGCACCTCACCTCTTTCCCCAGCACCGCACCCGATTTTAAGCTTTTATCTTGGTCTTTGGTTTTCAGCAATTTATTAACTACTTCAGTGTAGTTTGCTTTGTATTTATTTTGCTTGGGGATCACAGAAATTGTTGAATTGAGGAATTGATATTTTTCATCTGTTTTGAAAAATTCTCAGCTACTATCTCTTTCCGTATTGAGTGTTCCTTGTTCTCTCTTTTACTTCTGGGACTCCAATTACATGAATGTAAGACCTCCTCACTGCATTTCACATATTCTTTTTTTTTTTTTTATGTTGTTAGCCCCTGTATAGTAAGTACATCATTAGTTTTTGATGTAGTGTTCAGTGATTCATTAGTTATGTATAACACCCAGTGCTCATCACCACATGTGCCCTCCTTAACACCCATCACCCTGTTACCCCCTCTTCCCATCCTCCTCCCCTCTGAAACCCTCAGTTTGTTTCCCGGGGTCCATAGTCTGTCATGGTTCATCTCCCTCTCTGATTTCTCCCCCTTCAGATTTCCCTCCCTTCCCCTATCGTCCTCCGTGCTATTGCTTATGTTCCACATATGAGTGAAACCATATGATAATTGTCTTTCTCTGCTTGACTTACTTCACTTAGCATAATTCCCTCCAGTTCCATCCATGTCAATGCAAACGGTGGGTATTTATCCTTTCTGATGGCTGAATAATATTCTATTGTATATATGGACCACATCTTCTTTATCCATTCGTCTGTTGAAGGGCATCTTGGCTCCTTCCACAGTTTGACTATTGTGAACATTGCTTCTATGAACACTGGGGTGCATGTGCACCTTCTTTTCACTACATCTGTATCTTTGTGGAAAATACCCAGTAGTGCAATTGCTGGGTCATAGGATAGCTCTATTCTTAACTTCTTGAGGAACCACCACACTATTTTCCAGAGTGGTTGTACCAGCTTGCATTCCCAGCAACAGTGTAAGAGGGTTCCCCTTTCTCCACATGCTCACCAACATTTGTTATTTCCTGACTTGTTAATTTTTGCCATTCTAACTAGTGTAAGGTGGTATCTCATTGTGGTTTTGATTTGTATTTCCCTGATGGCAAGTGATGTTGAGCATTTTTTCATGTGTCTGTTAGCCATTTGTATGTCTTCTTTGGAGAAGTGTCTGTTCATGTCTTCTGCCTATATTTTGACTGGGTTATTTGTTTTTTGGGTGTTGAGTTTAAGAAGTTCTTTATAGATCTTGGCTATCAGCCCTTTATCTGTAATGTCATTTACAAATATCTTCTCCCATTCCATGGGCTTGAATGTACTCTCTGTATTTTCCTTTTTTTTCCCTTTGTCTTCTCTTAATGATATTTTTTTGTTAACCTGCTTTCTAGCTTACGAATTCTAACTTCTATATGTAATGTGCATTTAAATCCATTTAATGAGTTCCTAATATCATATTTTTTTAATTCTAAAATGTCCTTCTATCATCCCACCCTTTTTGGTAGATTTGAATTCTCTGGTGCATTTCTTCATCTTTTCATCTATTTTTCCATATTCTCTCAAATTTAAGAAAACATAATCATAGTCTGTAGTTCTTATCTTCTAATTTCAATATCTGGAACACCTGTAGGTCTATTGTATGGTCTTTTTTCTTCTGATTTTTGGCTATATGGTTCTGTTTTTGGCATGCCCAGTGATTTTTGGTTGGATGCTTGGACATTGTATATTTTAAAAATTATAGATGCTTCAGGTAATGCTATCTCCCTCCAGAAAAGTTTTACTGTTTGTTGGTATATGGAGATTCAGAAGTGTGAGGAGGATAACTGAACACCTTCATTTCAGTTGAGGAATGATCTGAGACTAGGTTGCAGATTTGGTAAGGTTTGGTCTCCTTTTGGTTTCTTCTTGTTCCCAAATCATAGTTATTCATGACCTTCAAAGGAAAGCCTGGTATGTTCACAAGATCACTCTCTTAAGTTGATCTTGAAGCCAATTTTTTGTTTCCTGGTATTTGGATATACTGAAAATTCTGTTCTGCTTTTAAAGGTGTTTGGCTTTTTAGCCTTCAACTTCATGCAGCTTCAGAATTTGGCAATATATTGGAGGGGAAAACAGACTACAGGTTTTAAACCATTCAGATCTTCAGCTTTGTCAATGTAACCACATAGGACTACCAAAAGTTCTGCTGATTTCTCTGTTCCTCAGTAGTATTCTTCTCAGATAAAGCCCAGATCCATAGCCTCTTGCTTGTGCCCAGAATCTGCACAAGAGCCAAGGAAAAAAGCTGTTACAGATTTTCTGCCTTAACCCTTTTAGTCTTCATTGCTTTAGCAAATCTCTAGTACCTTTAAACATATGATTTTTAAAAATTTGTCTGATTTAGGGGCGCCTGGGTGGCACAGCGGTTAAGCGTCTGCCTTCGGCTCAGGGCGTGATCCATGTGTTGTGGGATCGAGCCCCACGTCAGGCTCCTCTTATGAGCCTGCTTCTTCCTCTCCCACTCCCCCTGCTTGTGTTCCCTCTCTCACTGGCTGTCTCTATCTCTGTCAAATAAATAAATAAAATCTTTAAAAAAAAAAATTTGTCTGATTTTTCTAGTTCTCAGCTGGAGCATTGTTCCATCACTAGCTACTCCATCCTACTCAGAAATGGAAGTGTCCCTATAATATTTATTTTTAATCTATATAGTACTAAAAATTAAGTCATGAATATTTAACATCTAGATTGATAATTTTATAAAAATAAATGCATTTTGAGGATACTCACCTAAAACTCCTAAGAACTATTTTTAAATATCACTCATAAAAGTCTTTGTTACGTTTTTCCCAGAGCAGAGATAGTTGGTACTTCCTTGGCATTCCCATAGAAATTTTCTCCTAATTTTATTCTAGAACTTTTCATCTTTTGTAGCTTAGTACTTCTCCTTTTCCTAATCATATTCTCTTGTCAGTAAAAAGAATGATACTAAAAAAGTGAAGACATTTTCAAAGACATAAAAGTTTCCCATGTTCATTGAAGAAAATTGAGAAAACATAGCTAGGTATAGCTTATAGTTTATAGTTTACAGCCTGGCTACAGTTGTTCGGGTTCTGGGCTGTTCTTTTTGCTCTCCAGGGGCCAGCTTCTCCTCTTTGCCAGCTGCTGACTCAGTGAAACCTGGTATGCTTCAGGTAGATTCCCTGCATTCTCCTGCCCTGCTTCCAGAGTTATTTTAAGACTTTTCCCCCATGTCCTCAGCTGTCTGATATTTTTAAGTAAAACTATGCTCTTGTAGCTTATCTAATTTTTGTTGTTGTTGTTAGATTATCTGGGGATGATAATCTCTTGTGATTTTTTTCTATGTACTAATGCAGAAATTCCTTACATTTGCTTTTTAGTTAGTAAAATATGCACTCGATTATGTCAGATTATGGCCTCTCAGTCTTAGATATATTTTGCTTTTATTAATATATGTCTGCTCATGCACACATGCCCATGTGCTTTGGGAGGCAGTATTTGGAAGAAGCCACATCAGAGACAGTTAACCAAAAATCCTCTTAAATCAAAAGTGAGTGTAGCCTTCCAATTATCCTTATTCAATTTACTCTCTGATAATTATACTGCATTAATCTTAGCCGGTTGATTTATGAAATTACAGATAAATATTGAATAACTTAATGTCTGATAATTTAAAATATTTCCTGTTATGTCATGCTCTGATAAGCAGAGTTAAATTGTATTCTTGTGATAAATCCCAATGTGTTTATTGTGTTCTTTTTCACTGGTTACTTCTCTTTGTCTTCATAGCTCTTGCTCTTTCAGCCGCACCTCTTCATACATGTAGATTGCAATTGTGAAAAATAAGTGGTAAGACCTGAAGGGAATGTAAAAGTTCTAGTATTGAAGTATTAGAATGATTGAATTATGAATGATTTTCTTTTCCTTCTTCAAAGAGTTCCCCAAGATTTCTAATGATGAAAACAGTGGGGTGCCTGGTTGGCTCACTTGGTTAAGTGTCTGCCTTTGCCTTAGGTTGTGATCCTGGGGTCTTGGGATCAAGTCCTGCATCAGCTCCCTCTCTCTGTCTCTCATGAATAAATAAATAAAGTCTTTTTAAAAAAAGTGATGAAGGCAATGAATTTATAGAATTTTAAACTCAGAAATATAGATAAGTGGCACAATGAAATGAACTATTTTTGTTAAGAAAATCTGAATCCCATTTTAAATGATTTTTATATATATTTATCTTTTCTTTCCCTCATTTTAAAGGTTTCCTAGCAGTAGCAATAGTAAATAAATTACTCATTGTAAAATATTATACTTATTATGGTATTCAAAAGGATAATTTTCAAAGGGAAAGAGAATTTTTACCCTCTAGATGTACTCTAAAAATGAATAGAATCTGAATATGTATGGTTTATGTTCTTGAAAGCAGTGATGATTTTAGATATGCTTTATATTAATTTGTTCTCAGGATCAGCTCCTAAAAGGAGGCATTTTTTCTAATGAATAGAAAGAAAATACTATGGTGAAAAGTCACCATCTGATTATTTGCATGTTATTTGCCTCTTGTCTTTAGTTTCAAATCTCATAAAAGAGAATAAGGACATCACTTACTCAATCTTTTTATTAATTGGGAATTTCCATGGTCTTGCCTGGATTGCTCTTCTATTTAACTTAATAACAAACTTTTTTCAAGAAATGAAGTTGGAGAAGAAAAAAAGAAGCCAAGTGCTGGATATCAATGTTCAGTAGGTTTCCTCCACCCACACTGCAAAGGGTTTCTATAGAGCACGTCCAAAAGTGTCAGATCAGGAAAGAGGAAAAGAAAAAAAAACAGCTGTCACTCCATAAACCTCTTGTGTGTGTTATATTTCCACGTTGAAATTTATTCATTTATTTTAATTTTGTGTTGTCATTAAGAAAAATACTTTAAGAATATAATGCAAATCTTAACTTGTCAACCTTCCCCATATCAGCCTCACCCCACATTTGGACTCGCCCTGGCATTTGTATACAATAGAAGCTCATTCTGAAAGCTGTGCTTGTATTTCTTTTCCCATCGCGTATTTTAATAAAGGTAGAAATATGTACAAAACTTTATAAAGCTATTTTCATTGGGATCTGTTTCTTTACACATTATTTCTATTCATCAGTCTGTAGTTTCTTAGTTTTAAAAAACTACAGACAAAAAAGTATATTAACCCCAAAAGTATAGCTTGAGAGATTTATTTCAGAAGGTATGATCCATAAATTATAGCATTATCCTTTTTGGTAAAGTGAGGAAATTTTGTCTTCAACACTATGAAATACTGTTCACTGTGTTCTTTTTAAAAAAAACCAAAGTGTGAGTTCTGTCTCTATAGACACAGGTATGGGTATGGACATAGACAAAGGCATGTTTGTGTCTGCAGTTACTGGATGAATGTGAGAGCCAAAAAGCCTTTCTGCAGCTTGCAAAAAGACCTTTATCTCCTGCAGTGGAAGGTCATAGCTGAACGACAAGCTGAAAACCTAATTCTTAGGGTCACAGTGCTCTAGAGACTTTGAATATTCAGTCAGAGCCGATCTATTATGCAAAAGCTAGGGCCCTAGTGTGCGTCGTGAAGCTTAGGACGGGAAATCTGAACGGATACTCCTGAGGATGTTGACTGCACATCCTTCACCCCTGGACCCCATGCGCTGGCAGAAGTGACTCACCTTTCCTTGATAAGAGAGTCTGTTGTGCTGGAAAGTGCTGCAGGAGCCTCTCCCTGACAAGCTACAGGATGGGATGTTCCCCTCAGAAGCAACCTCCACCTCCTTTCCTGTCTGCCAGGTCAACATCTAGAGTTAAATCCCTGCTTAAACTTCCAGGGGACATTGTTGTCTGATAAGGAAGAAAAGATACTGTACCACAAAGAATTGCAAGAATTTGTTGGCCTGTACCTGGGGTTGGATTTGGAATGTTTCGTGATCAAGGTGTACAGGATGTAAAACTGGTCATGCAGGAATCCTAGGCTTAGGGGCACTTGCTCATGACAGCATTTAACCCTGTATTAGGCTGGGTTTTCCAGAGAAGCAAAACCAATCTTCATATAAAAATTGTTAAACAAGGAGCCCATTTGACTGAGGTGATTTCTAATGCCTTGGCAGCCTAAGTAGGCAAACCAAGACCTAAGCCTCAAGGTGAAGAAATCAAAACCTGAGGAAAACCAATTATAAATAGCCAATTAGATTTTCCCAAATAAGGCAACAGCCTAAGCTACGCCCAATCAAATAATTGCCTCCCTTTGCTTCTGGGTCTTTTCTGTAAGTCTTGCCCCTAGCTCCTGCTGGTGGAGTGTTCCTTACCACTTCTGTTTTGGCACTGCCCAACTGAAATTTATTTTTGCTCAAATTAACTCCTAAAATTTTTAAATTGTCTCAGTTTATCTTTTAACAATACAGATATTCCTTGACTTAAAATGAGGTTATGTCTGGATAAACCCATCATATACTGAAAATATCATAAGATGAAAATACATTTAGTACACCTACCAAACACCATACCTTAGCCTAGCCTACCGTAAATATGCCCCAAACACTTGTATTAGCCCACTTTGGCCAAAATCATCTAACGCAAAGTCTGTTTATAACGAAAGGTTGAATGTCTCGTGTAATATATTGAATACTGTGCTGAAAGCAAAAAACAGAACGGTTGCATGAGCACAGAGTGGTTGTCTGTGCATTTACTGTTTGTTCACATGATTGGGTGGCCAACTAGGAGCTGGTTAGTTTGGGATAGTGCTTGTAAAAGAGATTCCACAGAGGTCCCTAACCCCCCTTCCACCAGGTGAGGACATAACAAGAAGGTGCTGACTACAAACCAGGAAGAGGGCCCTCACCCAATCATGCTGGCACTCTGATCTCAGATCTTCCAGCCTCCAGAACTGTGGGAAATAAATTTCTGTTGTTTATAAGCCAAGCCAGTCTATGGTATTTTGTTATAACAGCCTGAACAGACAGAGACACTTGAGTCAAATCTGATCTGAATGGCCTATTGGCCCAAGCAGACCCCAGGATCAGGGGCAGAGAGGGCACAAGGAAGAACACTGCAGCCCTTTTTTTTTTTTTTTTTTTTTGCTTTGGGATGTATTTACAGGTATAGGGGGAGCAGATGCAACAAGTAACTTCTCTCCGTTTTCTGGTCTCAGAAATGTTTAATAATGCCCTGTTATTCCCCCTGCCTACCTCATGGTGACAAGAATGTAACTAAGGTGCAACAAGTCAATTTGTCCAATAGTAACCTGGGAATTCATTCCAGGTAGCGTGAGTATTAAAATGGCAGGGACTAGGGGAATCTCCCCTTGTGCCAGAGCTTCCCACCCCTACCCCTGACCCCATCCCCAGCAGCGGCTACAACTTCCCCCAGGCCCCAACATCTCCAGGTGCTGAACAGCTGTGTTTCCCAGACAACCCCCTAAATGGCCACATCTAAAGCCAGAATGCCTGGCACCTAAACACTCTTGTTTGTTTCTAATGAAGTCAATCTCCTGCCTAACCAATTAGGATTGTGGAAATAAATGAAGACAACTTGGCTGAGAACAAACAAGGGTTGTTTATTCAGAGCTTGCTAGAGCAAGAGAGTCACCCACCATGACTTGTATTTGGCAGAGACTCAGAGCCAGGCAAGGGAAATGGAAAAGCTGTATGGGGAGTAAAAGAGAAAGCTTCAGGTGTGCTCTTATCAGAGATGGTTGATATGGGGAAGCTGGAAAGGGCTAACTAGAAGCAGGACATCTCATGTCATTACCATGGGGGAACACTTTTTGCTTACTCTGATTGGTTCTGAGTTGGAAGCAGGGGTGAAAAGGGGAAGCTGGCAGTCATGGAGCAGGGCCTGACCACTCTGGGCAGATTCCTGCAGATGTTGTGGTTTGGCTTCCCAGACTGGTTGCTGCAGAGGTGGTGAGTCTGGGTTCTGTTATCATATATGATGATCTGGCCATTGTCTGTATATTCAGACTCTCAGAATGGAGAGCAATGGTGGGTGGGAGTCTCCAGACCTACAAATCTTCAGAGATCTATGACTGTTCAGCAGTACCCAGCCCCCAGCACTCTTCTTTTGGGAATATGCAAAGACTGAAGGACGTATGCCTTCTCCTGAGCTAAATTCTCCCAGTAAAGCCTGTTTTTTAACCAGTGGATCTCAACTCAGGAGGTGATTTTGTCCCCAAAGGGGATGTTTGGCAATGTCTGTAGATATTTTTGGTTGTCACAACTGGGGTATGCCCCTGGCATCTAAGGGGTAGATGCTAGGGATGCAGCTAAATATCCTATCACACACGTAACAGCCCCACAAAACAAGCAATAATCTGGCCCAAAATGTCAGTAGTGCGAGATCCCAACATACACTATGGGGTGCTATGGAATTTATCTTTATTATTCCTTTATAAAGATACAATAAAATGTTCAACAATAATAGGCAATTTCTTTAAGGATACATCCTAAGGATAGATAAAGATACAAAAAAAATATTTGATGAATTGTATTACAGGTTTATTTATAAATTGGAAAAATTGACAACCACCTAAAAACATTGAGGGGATGAATTTTGGTCCATCCACCCAATGGAATCTTAGGTACCCTTAAAAATATTTCCTTACATAATATCCAGTGACATGGAAAATGATGCATAATTTAATGATAAGTAAAAACAGGATAGAAAATGGAATATACCCATACTGTTCAGTGTTGTGGAATTCACCTTTATTCTCCCTGCATGACAGCACCATAATAGGACCCTCCCTCCATCTCAGCAGTCTTCCTGGGATGCAATATACTAGGACATTAAATGAAAAATTGTCCTATTCCAGGTAATCAGAGCTCCCCAAAATTTTAACAGTTGAACCCTTAAAGAAAGAGATATGTTATGAATAAGTTATTCAGCTCTAGGCTGAGTGTTCAGGTGATCTCTTTTTCTGCTTTATGTTTCTTCTCACAAAAGGTTTAGGGTAGCAAGCCAGCCTCCCTGAACAATCCGATTATATCATGCAGCAGTACTGCTCTAGACTTCAGGGAGGATAAAAAGAATTTCTTTGAGGTCTCCTTCACTCAGGTACCAATGAATCCTCACTAAGCTATTTTCCTCCTTATTGTAAACAGGTTGTTTACACTAATATTGATAATGGGTACACATACTTCACCTAGAAGCTAGTTTAGGGATTGTACATAACAAATATTACTTCTCCCATCGCTGTGTATATATAATGATTTGATCCCTTACATTGCTGAATATAATCCCATATGGCCCAGACTTCACCCATAAATACTTGAGTACATGATCTGGGTGTTATTAGTAAGTCTGTAATTAGTGTCTTCATATGGCCCCTCTTGTCATGGAAGGCAAAGTCTTGTCCTGGTGATCCCATATAGTTGGAAATTGCCTTATTTCCTGAAAAGGAAATGGTCTTGCAGGAAATGAAGTTACACCTCCACCTATGAACAGTACTGGACATTATTAGAATCAACAGGATCAAGGAAACTATATTGGAAAAGGAGAAAAAAATCAACTAGCAGCTTTGAAATTATTGTTGTGTGATAATTTCTTAGTCCCTGTTAAGTTCTGGGTTCAGTCTTCATTCCCAAAGCCTTTGAGCCTACAGCTAACCCAAAACATGCTTCTATTTGACCTCAAGTTCTTTCTACTTTGCTTTAAACCCTTCAGTGATTGGTAATATCAAGACTTTCTGTCTAGGGTTAGTCGTGGGTTGGCCTAAAATGGATCCCTCTGAATTTTAAAAATTAATATTTATTTATTTATTTATTGTCTTCTGTTCAAGGACATCATTAAAGGTGTCCTGGTGGTATCATCCTCAATAGGAGTGAGGTGACTATTATCCTCAACAGGGAAAAACAGAGCTTTCCCCCTAAGGTCAGGAACACAGCAGAGATGTCCACTCTCACCACCGTTGTTCAACATAGTCCTGGTAGTCCTAGTCTCAGCAATCAGACAACAGAAAGTAATAAAAGGCATCCAAATCAGCAAAGAAGAAGTCAAATTTTCACTCTTGCAGATGACACAATACTCTATGTTGAAAACCCAAAAGACTCCACCCAAAAATTGCTAGAACTCATACAGAAATCCAGCAAAGTGACAGGTTATAAAATTAATGCACAGAAGTCAATCGCTTTTCTATACACTAACAATGAAGCAGAAGAAAGAGAAATCAAAGAATCAATCCCATTTACAATTGCACCAAAAACCATAAGATACCTAGGAATAAACCTAATCAAAGAGGTAAAGGATCTGTACTCTGAAAGCTATAGAACACTTATGCAAGGAATTGAAGAAGAAACAGAGAAATGGAACAACATTCCATATTCAGGGGTTGGAAGAATAAATGTTGTTAAAATGTCTATACTACCCAAAGCATTCTATACGTTCATTGCAATCCCTATCAAAATACCATCAACATTTTTCACAGAGCTGAAACAAACATTCCTAAAATTTGCATGGAACCAGAAAAGGTCTCAAATAGCAAAAGGAAGGTTGAAAAAGAAAACCAAAGCTGGTGGCATCACAATTCTGGACTCCAAGATGTATTACAAAGCTGTAATCATCAAGACAGTATGATACTGACACAAAAACAGACACACAGATCAATGGAACAGAATAGGGAATCCAAAAATGGACCTACAACTCTATTCAGCTTATCTTTGACAAAGCAGGAAAGGACATCCAATGGAAAAAAGGCAGCTTCTTCAATAAACGGTGTTAAGATAATTGGACAGCCACATACAGAAGAATGAAACTGGACCATTTTCTTACACCATACACAAAAATAAACTCAAAATGGATAGAAGACCTATATGTGAGATAGGAATCCATCAAAATCCTGGAGGAGAACACTGGCAGGAACCTCTTTGATATTGGCCACAGCAAATTCTTGCTAGACAGGTCTTCAAAGGCAAGGGAAACAAAAGCAAAAATGAACTATTGGGACTTCATCAAGATAAAATCTTTTGCACAGCAAAGGAAGCAGTCAACAAAACTAAAAGACAGCCTACGGAATGGGAGAAGATATTTGCAAATGTCTTATCAGATAAAAGGCTGGTGTCCAAAATCTATAAAGAACTTATCAAACTCAACACCAAAAGAGTAAATAATCCAATCAAGAAATGGGCAGGAGACATGAACAGACATTTCTCCAAAGAAGACATACAAATGGCCAACAGACACATGAAGAAATACTCACATCACTTGACATCAGGGAAATAAAAATCAAAACCACAATGAGATACCACCTCACACCAGTCAGAATGGCTAAAATTAACAACAAATATTGGTGAGGATGTGGAGAAAAGGGAACCCTCTTACACTGTTGGTGGGAATGCAGCTGGTGCAGCTACCTGGAAAACAATATGGAGGTTCCTCAAGAAGTTAAGAATAGAGCTTCCCTATGACCCAGCAATTGCACTACTAGGTATTTATCCTAAGGATACAAACATAGTAATTCAAAGGGACATGTGCACCCCAATGTTTATGGCAGCAATGTCCACAGTAATCAAAATATGGAAAGAGCCCAGATGTCCATCAACAGATGAATGGATAAAGAAGACATAGTGTATATATACAATGGAATACTACTCAGGCATCAAAAAGAATGAACTCTTACCATTTGCAGCAATGTGGTTGGAACTAGAGGGTATTATGCTAAGTGAAATAAGTCAGTCAGAAAAAGACAAATATCATATGATTTCACTCATGCGGAATTTAAAAAACAAAACAGATGAACATAGGGGAAGGAAAGGAAAAATAAGGTTAAATCAGAGAGGGAGACAAACCATAAGAGACTCTTAACTCTAGAAAACAAACTTAGGGTTGCTGGAGGAGTAGTGGGAGGGGAATAGGGTAACTGAGTGATAGGCATTAAGGAGGGCTCTTGATGTAGTGAGTAATAGGTATTATATGCAACTGATGAGTCATTAAATTCTACCTCTGAAACTAATAATACACTAATGTTAAATTAATTTTAAATTAAAAAAAGGAAAAAATAAAATAAAGGTGCCCTGGTGATAAACAATAATGTCAACTTAATGGATGACTTCTCAATGTAGTATTGGCCAAAAAAAGAGCTGGGGTTTTTGTTTGTTTGTTTTTAAAGACGGGGAGGGGCAGAGGAGAGAGGGGAATTTTAAGTCTCCTGACTTGGGGCTTGATCTCACAACCCTGAAATCAGGACCTAACCTGAAATCAAGAGTCAGTTGCTTAACCGACTGAGCCACCCGGGTGCCCCTGGATCCCTCTGATTTTGTAAAACAAAAATGCATATGGATATTTCTCTCCTAATCAGTGTTTGTTTTTCTTTAGTTAGAATTTTTTCTGAAAGAACTACGAACACTTATGGAAAGTAAATGAGGCCATTCTAATTTTAATTCAAGTTCGGATCTCTTTATTATATATTTGCAAAATTCTTCATGGTGCATGTGACCAAATATCACCCAGACTGTTCCCTCTTTTATCTTTTTCTACCACATGCAATAGACAGAATATCTTGTCCTGATGCCATCTTTCTGAGAAAAAGAATCTGGATAAGTGAACGTGAAGAGCTGCAGTATTAGAGCTCAGGCCAGATTCACCCTGGACCACCTCATAGCCCTGAGTGTGTGGAGGTAGAAGGCATGAGGTCATTCACCATCAAGCTCTGAAGATCCACTGCAGCTCAGGCAGGGATTTACACAGGTGCCTGGGGCAGTGAACAGAGCAGGAGCTCAACTGAGGTGTCATTTTGGACACAACAGCGGGCGAGTGCTTCTGCTGTGGCCAGAAAGGTCTGCTCAGCCTCTCTGAGTGTAGCTTCGGTGTAATCTCAAGAAATCAGCTTCTAGTGGTAGGTGCAATGTTCTGTAGCCTTAGGGGGATGTGTCTGAGTTCTAGATCCAGGGGCAAAGCAGGAAGAACCAACGCTAGTCCTCTAGACAGGAAATACTTCACAAAGACTTCTGGGGATTGTCTGTGGAAGAAGGAACCCTGGGAGGAAGGAAAGCCATTTCAACCACTAGTGAGACAAGGAGTCCAGCAGTTTGATCAGAGCATTGGCAGAAGAGATGTTGCTTTGTACTTTCAGTTGGTAAATAGGACATACGTGTTATAAAACTACAGACTAAAATAGCTAAGAGAACATACTTCAACTGAAAATGTCCAAGTAAACATAATAAAAAGCATATAAAATGACATAATAAAGTTAATAATAAGTAATAAGGGAAATAATTAAAACCAGAAGAGAAATAGAAAGTATAAAAGACAGAAGAGGTTGAGGCTGTTAGTAGGCAATAAAAAAAAGCTGAAATACGGATGTTGGGACTTATCTCCTGCCCCCACCACCCCCGGAGCAGATGGGTTCCTTTCAGCTTGTCAGTTACCAAAGCTTCACAGACTTCCTGTTTGGATGGTTTGCCCAAGTTCACTCCAAGAACTCCCGGGGCCATGAAGGTGGGCGTACTGTAAACCTTCAGACAGAAACTATCACCTTCGGACGTGGTTCTAGCCACATTTTCTTCTTGTCCCCAGAAGATATACAAAACTGCTGCCCAGTTCCCTCTCAAGCAGTGTGTTTGGGTATAGTCTGTGCTTGCTATTTTAATTTTTTAAATTCTGTTATTTTACTAAAAGAATTTCCAGTTAACTGAATTGTGTAAATCTGGGCTTTTATTTTCCCAAGCCCAGTGAAATCCTTGCTGATTAGTCACAAAACCAACACTGAGAATAGCACCAAAGTTCTCCTACCAACAGCTACTTAAATGTAGACATGATATCTAAAAAGAAAGAAGTGTGTCTGAAGGACTAGCCTTAAAAATGAATACTTATAAAGCAGTTGCTAATGTTACTCTCAAGTCTCTTTCCCTCACTGCCCATCCTTTTAGTGTAAATTAAATTCACTAAGCTTAGATTTGTGGATTTGGCACTGTTTGTTGGTCACTTCTCTCTCTCTCTCTCTCTTTTTATGAGAAAGAGAGAGCAAGGGGTAGGGGAAGAGGGAGAAGAAGAGAGAATTCCAAGCACCCAAGCAGACTCCAGCTGAGCCTGATGCAGGGCTCCATCTCATGACCCTGAGATCATGACCTGAGCCAAACCAAGAGTTGGACACTTAACCGACTGAGGCACCCAGTTCCCCTGTTGGTCATTTTCTACCTATGTTATCCAAGGTGGCTGCTTTTAATATAAATACACATAGATCTACTCAGGGATCAGTGTTCTCACTGGGCAGGCTATAAATAATCAGTACTTAAATCTTGGGGCTGAAGTTGAAAATGGTTTTTTCCTTATAGCTTTGATGAAATTCATATTTTTCTAGCACCTAGTTTGGGTGATAAGCAATGAAGGGCTGGTGTGCATCTCATTGTTCGATTCTCACTGTTTAATCCACCCCCATCTTTCTCTCTCTCTCTCCATTTTTTCAGATTTTTTTCCCCTGAAATTTCATACTGATGATCCAACATATGGGACTTTCATTTTCCACTTTGGCAGGCCCATGGTGATCCTTCCCGTATGAAAAGTGGTTCTGTTCATCTCTGGAAAACTCTGTTCTATTTTTTCACACTGGAGTTCCCATTACTGGGGTGATTGGCTTTCTACATAGATTCCCCTGGATCTCATTTTTTCTTTCAAAAAATGTGAGTCTTTGTCTCGTTGCTGTACTTTATGGAATATTTTCTTGGCTTCATCTTCTAATCCTTTATTAATATTTTTATTTGGAAATAATGGTTTTCAGGTCCAAAGGCTTTTTATTTTAAAAAATGTGCTGTTTGTTTTTCCTATTATCCAGTTCTTGTTTTCAGAATAAAATATTTTCATAAGATCTCCAAAGAGACTCATCAGACTCTCTTCTGTTCCATGAGCCATCTCTATTTTCTTCAGGTCCATTTATTTCCTGCTTGTTTATTTTGGTCTCTTATTTTGGAGACTAACCTCAGTAGTGCTTAAGTAGTGGCCTTAAGATGGTCATAAATATTTGAGAATGCATATGCATAAAGCCATCACAACTGGTGAGATTTGCTTTTAAATGGCCAGCAGGGGGATTGGTTGATATAGTAGGATGCTAAATGCCAGAATGTAGAGGTCTTTGTTTCCGGGGCACGGACTTTCTTTAGAGAAATATCCTCCAATATGGGGTTTGGGAAATATAGCAGCTATGAAGTGATGGGTTGGAGAAGGCATGGGGGTATTAACCGTTCTGCATATAGACTTTTTAATTACTGCCCATGATTTTAGCTCCACATCTGACTCTTACCCTGGAGTTTCCAAGCCTTGAGCCTCTTTGAGACTGACAGCACGACTGTTTGCACGTGCTAACTTCTGGTTTTCTCTTGCTTCTCCAGCTGACATCATTCCTTATTTGCTTTCTATCTTCCCAAAATTTGTTGAAATCTCCTGTCTGCTGTTGGCCTCCCTCCCCCTTTCCCATCAGTCTGATTTACCTCAATAGCATATTTTCTTTAAAAAAAAAAAAAGTGAACTTGGTGAGTTGGATGCCAGGGAAAACCTGGTCTGTCTATGAATCTGAGTCAAGTTAGAGCACATGACTCTGCATATCAGTGTGTTGTGTACACTGCGGTAAAAGAGGAGGGCTGGGACTAGTATGAAAGGAGCGAGGCACCCATTCATTGTCTTGGGTGCAAAATTTAAGGGGACATGCACCAAAAAACTCAATTGAGTCAAAATTATTAGAAGCATCAAAATTTTAAATAAAGACAGTATTAGTAACAGTTCCATTTCAAGCCATATTGAAGTCTGAAGCAGAAGGAAAAATCAGTAATCTGATCCTGTCTTTATTTAAAATTTTGCTATTTTGTTCATCATAGTTTTTTGCATAATTTTTTATATAAAATGTATTACACTGGGTTGCTTGGGTCTCTCAGATGATTAAGTGTTCAACTCTTGATTTCGACTCTGGTCATGATCTCAGGGTTGTGAGATCGAGCCCC
This sequence comes from Ailuropoda melanoleuca, assembly GCF_002007445.2. Lineage (NCBI taxonomy): Eukaryota > Metazoa > Chordata > Mammalia > Carnivora > Ursidae > Ailuropoda > Ailuropoda melanoleuca. The sequence goes on from NC_048231.1 coordinate 2,167,547, forward strand.
GCGAAGGGCTCTGCACTGGGTGTGGAGCCTGCTTAAGATTCTCTCTCTCCCTCTCTCTCTGCCCCTCCCCTGCCTCAAAAAAATATTACACTAACATATGATGTATCTTGATTAATGAGATTTTTGGAGCTCCCTTAAATTTTGTGTGAACCGGTGAGATTGAAAAAGCTGGCACAGAGAACAACTTACATAAGTCTTTGCAAAGTATAAGAAGTGTTTTTTGACCAGTTAAGAAATTGCTGCTCTTCCATTTCCTAAAATGTTTCCCTTATTCATAAGGTTGAACATGGCTCACTATACAAAGGCAGAAATTTACCTGCTTGCCTCATTGCCAGCTTGGTTAATGTATTTCTAGTTGGGACTGAGGATGGGAAAAGTCAGAAACACAAAAGTACAGTATCTGGACATAACAGGAACTAAAATGCTAAGTGAATGAATATATACTTACAGTGTTGATACCACTACCAATAGTGCAAAAATAAGATTCACTTCTAAATAAGGCAGAAAATGAAAAATTATGAAACACACAATTAAAAGCTTTGGTTCAAAAACTGCTTTTAAGCACACTGGTTCAGTTACAGCCAGTTCTATGGGAAGGAAGAATTGGACACTCATATCAGAACCCTTTATATATCTTTTTTTCTTAGTTATATATTTTTTATGTATAGTAAACTATAAAATTTTCACTAAATTTTTTAAATGCTCAGAAGAAGTGGCAAAGCTGGCATACAAATGACCACCCCAAAACAGAATTGAGGAAACAAAAGTGGTTTAATGTTTCAGATTTATCCTTTCATTTGAAAATGTAAAATATCAGGCAAAAAGAAAAGTTATTCAAGATACTAAGAAGAGCTAGCAGTATTAAACACTCGATGAAGATAATACCAGAATAAACACTGCTGAAAATGCAAATTAGAAGAATATCAAGAAAAATTCATCAAGAATTTAGAGGAAAAGAGAAATATAGAATTAAAATAACAAAGGCAGAAGATAAGATACGTTAAGCTCTGTAATTATTTCGAGAAATGACTTCTACCAAATGCCATCAGCTAAAATTCAGTGTCTTTCAGAGAAACACATCAGAAGCGAGAAAGACATGGAAAATCCCTTTACTTAATGGAGGGCATCTTTCAGAAATAACCAGATATGTAACAGATAGTCCCATTTAAGTTAAGAAAAAATAAGTTGCTCTTAATTACCACTTAAACATTATGCTGAAGGTATTTGATGCAAAAGAAGAAGTAATGAATTCTAAAAAGGATGTCAAATACTGTTTCCCTAGAAAATATAAGGAAACAACTAATAAACTATATTAGCCAAGAATAACTAAAACATTAAATCAAGTAGGAATCAACCATAATAGTGCCATGTTGGCATAAAAATAAATAAATAAATTCTAATAAATTTTTAATACCAAAAATGATTTTAAATATAATGGCAGACATAAAAATATCCATCTCCCATCGTTTTCAATACTCTGTTCAGATAAGACAGACTGATGGAGAAGAGGGAAGGGAGGCCATCAGCAGACAAGAGGTTTCAACAAATTTCTGGAAGAAAATTGCTAAATTATAACAGGAGAAAATCTAGGTAACTTTGGGTTTGGTAATTAGTTTTACATGCATAACACCAAAACACAAACCCTGAAAGAAAATATTTGCTAAGTTGGACTTAATTAAAGTTAAAAACTTCTACCCTGGTAAAGGCAATGTTAAGAAAAATACTTGCAAAACATATATCCAATAAAGGACTTGTCTCCAAAATATACAAAGAACTCTTAAAACCAAACATTTAAAAAATGGGCAAAATATCTGAACACACACCTTATCAGAGAAGATACACAGATGGCAAATGAACATAGGAAAAGATGTTCAATATTAACTGTCATGAGGGAATTGCAAATTAAAGCAATAATTAGCTACAACTACATACTTATTAGGATGGCTAAATATATTAAAATATATATATATTTTACCCCAACATGGCACTATTATGGTTGATTCCTACTTGATTTATTTTTATTTTTTTATAATTTTTATTTTGTTATATTAGTCACCATATAGTACATCCCCAGTTTTTGATGCAATGTTCCATGCTTCATTACTTGCGTATAACACCCAGTGCACCATGCAATACATGCCCTCCTTAATACCCATCACCGGCCTATCCCATTCCCCCACCCCCGCCCCTCTGAAGCCCTCGGTTTGTTTCTCAGAGTCCATAGTCTCTCATGCTTCATTCCCCCTTATGATTACCCCCCTTTCTTTATCCCTTTCTTCCCCTACCAATCTTCCTAGTTCTTATGTTCCATAGATGAGAAAAATCATGTGATAATTCTTAAACACAAAATGGAATCACTTAGTAGAAAGGAATCATGTGATGCGTTTTTAGAATGGACTTCAATTTCAAACAGCTTCATCCTTAACCTAGGAGGCCTTTCCGGGCACCATAAACATCCTAAGATCCTAGCTTGAACACCAACATTTAGATGCTCCACTGGTCTTCCTCCAAACCACCGTAGTCTCTAAGAGTAACACAGAAGCTTCCTGACTGCTTTCTGCCCTTTCCACACTCACAGTCTATCAGCAGAGGAACCAAAGATGTTCTTTTTAAGCATAAGTCAAATGGTGTCATGACTACCAAGAATCCTCAGGAGTCCCATCCCACTCTGGTCCAGCTGCACTAGCCTTCTTGCTGTCATTGGAGCCTTTGCCTTGGTAGATGCCTCTGCCTGGAGTGCCCTTCCCCCGGGGCTAACTGACTTGCTCCCTCAGTCCCTTCAAGATTTTGCTTGCATGTCACCTTTCAGTGTGGCCAACGTTAACCCCTACACTTTAAAGGTTTCCCTCTCTTCTTTGCTTGATTTGTAGAAATTATTATTTTCTAATACACAATTTTTTAATTTATTTATTGTGCTTATTATCCTTCATTTCTAAACCACAAACCCCTTTAGGGCAGGGATTTTGTTTGCTTTCTTCACAGCTGTATTCCCAATACCTAAAACGTGCTTGAAACATAGTAGGTGCTCAATAAGTATTTATTGAATGAATGAAATGGACAATGGTGCCCTCTAAGAGCAGACTTCTTCCTGAAGTTTCTGTAGCAACACCTGTATTCAGTCTGAGCCAATTCGCAGAGTGATCAACATGGTTTTCATAGACCTGAAACGATGATCTGATTTACCTCTCTGGGAGAAATGACTCTGTGTACTGCACAGTCATAGAACGTAGAAAATGTTAGATATGACATTGAATAATTTTTGAAGACCCATAGGTTATGTATCACAATTATATAAATAATACTTTTTTTCACCAAGAGCAAGTGTTAAATATAATCCTGTATCCATATTTTTATTTGTGGTTAAAGGTGTCCAACTTTTTCCATACTAGTTTTATGGTGCAATATCTTCTGAACTCAAAGAAGCCGATCCATTTGTTACCTTTCTAAAATCAAAGAATAGTTATTGCGCATTTGTAATTTTATTTGGTGCTTAAAAGCTGAGGAGCCTCAACCATCCTATTGGATAGTAACTGCCTCAATCAGTTGAGTTCATACTGACATCTGGAGGTCGATTTTGGTACTACATTTCACTTTCCTTTCATTGTTGGTGCCTTCAACCCCTTTTATTTTTTATTTTTTTTAATTTTTATTATTTTTTTTAATATTTTATTTATTTATTTGACAGAGATAGAGACAGCCAGCGAGAGAGGGAACATAAGCAGGGGGAGTGGGAGAGGAAGAAGCAGGCTCATAGCAGAGGAGCCTGATGTGGGGCTCGATCCCATAACGCCGGGATCACGCCCTGAGCCGAAGGCAGACGCTTAACCGCTGTGCCACCCAGGCGCCCCTCAACCCCTTTTAAAAAGGAAGTAAAATAATCTGAAACGTTAAAAATATCAAAAAATAGTAAGAAAAAGTTTGTTTTGTTTTTTGTATCTTCTACAAGATCTCTGTTGCTGGAAAACTTGGGTGTAACTCTGGGAAAAGAATAACAGTGACTATAATTAACTTTTCTTGAGCCCCAGCTAGACGTCAGGTGGCACAAAAGGTGCTTTGCTTGCAGCAACTGATTTCGTCTTCAGCCCACCCTATGAAATAAGGACTATTATTATCCTTATTTAGCAGTTGAGATGCAGGCTCAGAGTGGCTGATAATTCCTCAAGGTCACTTAAGTAGTCGTGGCCGAGCAGAAGTTGAACCCAAGTCTGGGACTTCAGAATTCCAGCTGGCGCTGTTGCAGAGGTTCTGTGGCAAGGAATGTGCTGTGGGGTCAAAAGAAATTTCTGTGAAGAATAAAGCACCCTGGGTCATTCCCACAAGGAGCCAAGTTATATAACTTCCTGAGTCATAAGCATTCAAAATATGCCATAAAAAAATGTTTCTTAGGAAGAGAATTGGTAGAAAGGGGCAGGAGTGTCTCAGACAGCATCATTTGCCAACGAAGTCTGAGGTCTATTTGTGAACTGTATTCTTGGGTCAAGTGAGTTGGGCCCTACATGCCCTAATGGGGACCTGAGACATCATTTATTTGAGGCCCACATTTGTGAAGGGCCACAAATGTGGCTCTCCAAATGGGATATACTGAACACACTGCAAGATGATGAATTTCCTCATACAATTTCATGCTTGTGTTTGATTAAATGATAGTCTGGCCCCATCATGTGTTATGAATATGTAACTTTTGCAGATGTAATTATCTTCTAAAGTAGCATAATTATGTTGTACTGTATTTCTGCATTAAAAGTATTTATTAAGTGTAGACATACTATACTTCAAGTATTATAACACTTTGGCATTTAAAAATGTTAATAAACTAAGAGCCTCCAAAGATGGAAGGGGGCCACATCACTATTGCACTTTTATTTATTTATTTGTTTAAAGATTTTATTTATTTATTTGACAGAGAGAGGCAGCCAGCGAGAGAGGGAACACAAGCAGGGGGAGTGGGAGAGGAAGAAGTAGGCTCCCAGAGGAGCAGGGAGCCCGATGCAGGGCTCAATCCCAGGACCCTGGGGTCATGCCCTGAGCCGAAGGCAGATGCTTAAGGACTGAGCCACCCAGGCGCCCAAGAACTTTTAAATGCCCTAGCTGTGCAGCTCTTTAATTCCACAACTGCGCTTGAACAGTTAGCCAGGAAAGTGCTAATCTTTGCTTTAAGGCCCCTCTTCCCAAACTCAGCCTTCCCTTCTAGTAGTTTCTCTAGAGTATTGGCAAGACTTTGTTGATAAGTCAAAAGCTAAAGGCATAGTTGAAGAAATGTCTAAGAAATTAGAAGAAGATACTTTGCTTTTGAGAGACTGTTGATTAATTAATGAACTTTACTCAGCGTTTTGGCCAATGTGTTTTTTATACTTGGCTAAAGGGATTTAGCTGATTTCAATGTCTCTCACTGATTTAATACTCCCAATAATGAGGGTTTTTTTTTAAAAAAAGAAAAGTTTTTTGTTATATTAAGGTGGTAACAATTAATGAACATCTCAAAAGAAAGAAAGTTAATGAATTTTTCTATCAAAATTCATGGTAGGACTGGCAAATGTCAGTAGTCACAATGTTTTCTCTCCTCCTGTTCCTAGCCATATGCCCAGAGATCATAAATGAGGGGATTACTTCTTACACTTCATCCCTCCCTGTTCCCCTCTGTTACAAACTCGTCAACTCAATATGTTGATGATAGCAGTCTGGCAAGAGCCAGTGTCTGTCTACCAGCTTGGGAGAGAAAGGAAGATCTGTTAGGATTAAGACTATCTGTTTCTCATTATTGAACTATATATGGTTTCTGTGAATCAATTAAAGACACTCATTTCAAAACCCTTTATGCCTCCTATTCTGGGAAAATGCAATCTGGCAGTATTATTACTTACATGAGAATCAAATGTAATAATTTGGGTAATTGGAATAGAAGATATTCAAGCTAGAACTTCAGTCACCCTTGGTTCCTTATATTCCTTCATACAGACCCACATGACCTCTGAGATATAGATAGATGATAGATAGATAGATAGATAGATAGATAGATAGATAGATATAGATAGATATAGATAGATAGATATAGATAGATATCTGAAATATGTATCTAAGATATATAGATATAGATATAATCTTTTTTATTCTTCAAATAAGCACTAAATATCATTCTGAGATCTCTGCCCACAATATTACAGGATTGTAATTGTCTTCCTGCCTCCAGTACACAACCCTTCAAATGTTCCCTCCATGCTAGTTACAGTGATCTGGTTGAGGGTGGTGTTGCGTATGTTAAACAGACTGGAGTTTGAACCACAACCCTGTCGTTTAATAGTTGGATAACCTTGGGCAAGCTATTTACCCTCAATTTCCACATCAGTAAAATGAGGATAATAATTATATTTAGTTCATAAAGTGTATGAGTACACTCCCATATATGACTAATAGAGGCTTCTGTAGAAGTTCATTGAAATGTTAAGGGTTTATAGACATAAAATGACCTTTTAAAGGTAATTTTCTTATGGTATTTGTGATGATTAATTGCATATGTCGACTTGACTGGAACACGGGGTACCTAGTTATCTAGTTAAATATTCTAGGTATGTCTATGAAGATGTTTCTGCATGAGATTAACATTTAAATCCATAGACTGAGTAAAGCAGATTGCTCTCCCCAGTGTGGATGGATCTCATCCAATCTAGTGGTGGTCTAAAAAGAACAAAAGGCAGGGTAAGGAAGCATTTGGTCTGACTGTTTTGTTTTGTTTTTTTGTTAAGTAGGCTGCACTCCCAGCATGGAGCCCAATGCAGGTCTTGAATTCGCGACCCTGAGATCAACACCTGAGCTAAGATCAAGCGTAGGATGCTTAACCGGCTGAGCCACCTAGGCACCCTTGACTGTTTTTGAACTGGGATATTGACTATCCAGATTCTCAGCCTTTGGGACTCAGACTGCAACTACACCACTTGCTCTCCTGGGTCTCCAGATAGCAGACCATGGGACTTCTCAGCCTCCATAATCAAGTAAGTTAATTCTTTATAATAAGTCTCTTTATATGTGCAGCTTCTATATGCATATACCCTCCCCCAGAATATATACAGTATATTCTGTTTTTTTCTAGAGAATCCTGACATACAAAATCCAGGCTATATACTACACTAATTTGTGTAAAATATTTTGAAATGTTATTAAGTTAGTGAGCAATTCCAAATGAATGAATGTTTCTAAGCATTATAATTTATTAGATCTTTTCCAAAGAAAGACATGTGCAGCATTAGTTTTTGGCTGTTTATTGAAAGATGCAAAGAAGTTATGAAACCATTTGGAAGGGTCTGCTTTTGTATACTAATTAAGGAATCTGCCAGAGTATGAGGGTGATAGAAAATTCCAAACATTTTGTTTGCAAATTTATTCAATTTGGTAGTAATGATTTTTCAAAATCACCACTTTAGAATTTATAATTTTGATGTCCTAAATCGTTTTATGGGAACTCAGAAGTGGTGTTTGGTGTTGGACTACTAAAAGAACAAAATAAAATATTTAGAATATGAAAGTCAAATCCCTTAAAATTGAACACCACGTGCTGAGATAACCTTGAGATTTCCAATACTGTTTGACAGCTCTGGTGTACTAGATGTCTTAGAAATCTACCTCTATGTATACATCTATTTTTTTTACTACTAAGCTTTATTTTCAAAATATATTGCTCCATTTACTAGAACCATTTTTCATTTAAATACCTGGCTTTAGATATTCTCCCAGGAATGTTATTATATTCGCCTGTAACAACAGGATTAAACATTGCATTTCTGGCTGTGATTTTGGAGATTTCCTATCAGGATGCCTTGTTCTGTCAGCGTTGCTTCTGCTGTTGATATATATTGAGCTCTTGATGGTATATATTGAGGCAGTGATACTGCTGGTTTGCATTTTCATTCCCTTGTAGTCTTTGCTTGCCTGCAAATATTACTGAAATTAAGTAAGCCTCTCAAAGATATTTCAGTATACTATTTTTTTCAGTATGCTATTTAAAACTTTCTAAATACTGTGCCATTATAGTGTGTTCTGGTTAGCATATATCTATCCTGTTAGCTTTCATACTTGCTTATTGTTGAGATTTTTTTGCAAGTACTTCAAGCTCTTTTTTAATGGACTTTATTGTTATGTCAATTTCAGTGAATTAATATCTTTACATTTAAATTGCTGGTGCATGGGTCTGAATGATGACATAAGGCTAGATTTATTTTAAATACAGGTGAAATGGGTCATCTGTTTTATGACTTCTCCAGTGAATCAATAAAAATGAATATGTTAAGTATATATGTATGTATTCATAATGGAATTTAAAGTTCTTTATAACTGTGATAAATCAGAAAAATTTCAAGAACTTTATAGGAAGTGAGAAATTTTCTATAACTGTTTAATTTAGTGAAATTACTATTCTGCAGCTAGTAACACATATGGACACTTAACATGAACTATAATTTATACAGGTATATATTCAAGATGGTTTGCACAAAAATATGCAATAAAAATACAGCATTTATCTATTTCATAAGGAATTGAATATCCATTGTATGGATATGCCACATAGAGCTTATTCATTCATTAGATAATGGGTATTTGGGTTGTTTCCACATTTTGGCTACTGTTATGAACATTCATATATAATTTTTGTGTAAAGAAATATTTTTGTTTCATTTCGGTATATACATAGGGTAGAAATTCTGGGTCATATGGTAACTCTTTTTAGCATTTTGAGGAATTGCCAAACTGTTTTCAGAGTAGTTGCACCACTTTCCTGTCCCACCAGCAGGATAAGAGGGTTCCAATTTCTCCACGTCTTGACCAACACTTATCATCTTCTTATTACTATTACTATAGCCATCTTAGTGTGTGGTAATGTGGTATCTTATTGTGGTTTTGATTTGCATTTCCCTAATGATTAATCATGTCGAGCATCTTTTTATATGCTTATTAGTTATTTATGTATCTTCTTTGGAGAAATGTCTATTCAACTCCTTTGTTCATTTCTAAATTAGGTTATTTGTCTTTTTATTGTTGTAGGAATTTTTTACATATTCGGGATACTAGACCTTTATCAAATATGTTATTTACTAATACTTTCTCCTGTTGCATGGATTGTCTTTTCACTTTCTTGTTAGTATATTTTGACTCAAAAAAGATTTTAACTCTTGGTGAAGTTCAATTTATCCATTTTTCTTTGGTTGCTTATGCTTTAGACAAGACACCTAAAGCACAAGCAACCAAAGAAAAATAGAAGAAATTACCATCTGATCAAACATCACAAAGACTCACTCAAATCTTTTCTTCTAAGAGTTTTAAAAGTTTAGCTCTTACACTTAGATCTTTGATTCAGTTTGAGTTAATTTTTGTATGGGATGTTAGCTTAGGTAGGGGGGTCCAAATTCATTCTTTTGCATATCGATATCCAGTTGACCCAACACCATTTGTTGAAAAGATTATCCTTTTTCAGTTGAATGGTCTTAGCACTCTTGTCAAACATCAGTTGACCAGCATAGGATGGATATGTATGTATGTATGTATGTATGTATATACATATATAAAAAACACAAAGAGTGAAACCTAATGTAAATCATGGACTTTAGTTAATAATAAATATCACTATTGGTTCATCAGTTGTAACAATTGTACCACACTAATGCAAGATGTTAATAACAGGGGAAACTATGAAGTGAGATAAGGGGGTATCTGGAAACTCTCTGTACTCTGCCCAGTTCTTCTGTAAACAGAAAACTGTTCTAAAAAAATTAAGTTTATTAATTATTTAAAAATCAATTGACCATAGATGTCTGGTTTTATTTCTCTAACTCCTATTCTGTTGATCTCTACTTGATCTCTATATCCATCCTTATGTGAGGACCATGTTGCTTTTATTGCTGTAATGTTGTAATTTTTTAATCCAGGAAGTATGAGTCCTCAAACTGTCCTTTTTCAAAATTGTTTTTGCTATTCTAAATGTCCTGAATTTCCATATGAATGTTAGGATTAGCTTGTTAATCTCTGCAGAAAGAAAAAAGCAATTGGAATTTTCATAGGAAATTATGACTTATTGCAACATGAATTGTAATTGTCTATTTATATGTTTAAATCTTCCCTACTCCAGTGTGTGCTCCTTATAAACAGGAGCCAAGTTTCAGTCATGGTTAATTCCTCAGCACATATCACTTAAGACTTTCACATGGTTAAAAAAGTCTCAAGAAATACTGATTGCTAGGTTAGTTGAGTGACTCGTTGATTGATAGAAAAAAGAAATCAACTAGTTCAAAGTTTCCTTCACCCCAGCTATTTTATATTAGATCAAAATGAATCCTGTTAGCTACTTGGCCAAGTTGACACAGATAGACTGTAGTAGGACACACATCAATGTTCTGCTTCTTGCCTTTGTCTGCATTATGTAGAATATTGATTCTACATTGTAAGTGTGTGGCATATGCATGTATGCAAAGTGGGGTGGTACACCTAAGTTCTTTGGGCTAACTTTTAAAAAATATGTTAATAGTAAGAATAATGCTTAATATGATGATGTTAATTTGAAGCAGTGATGAGCCACAAAATAGAGAGCCTGGAGATTTGCTTTGTTCCTTTAAAGAATTTACAAACACAAAAAGGCTTTATAAAAATAATCCTTCTTACAAAATGCTTTTTTGATATGTTGCTGTTGAATTTTAGGTATGTACATAAATACTTAATGTCTGGGGGTCTTTATACAGTATATTTACATATCTCCTTATACAGTATATTTATTCTAAGGTGAAAGCAGACTTATGTATTGGGAAAGACACTAAGTGCATGTTGCATGGGATTTATCTTTTATACTGGTATTTTCATTACACACGAATTTTCTTTTCTTTTTTTTTTTTTTTAAAGATTTTATTTATTTATTCAACAGAGATAGAGGCAGCCAGAGAGAGAGGGAACACAAGCAGGGGGAGTGGGAGAGGAAGAAGCAGGCTCATAGCTGAAGAGCCTGATGTGGGGCTCGATCCCATAACGCCGGGATTACGCCCTGAGCCGAAGGCAGATGCCCAACCGCTGTGCCACTCAGGCGCCCCTACACATGAATTTTCGATACCTGTGTGACCAAGTAGTGACATGCTATAAAAGGATTTCCTCTGCTCCATTTCCCATAATTAGTGTACTCTTTGGCCTCAACAAAGGAGGAAGTTGGACAGAAAGGAATTATTTTAGATTCTTTCATGGACTGTCAGATGATTGGAGTTTGAAAGATAGTTTTGACTTCTACCCTAACTCCTATAGATAAATGCTGTATTTCTGGTTATACTGCTACTTCAAATCTTGTTAATTCTGTGGCTGTGAATGTTAATAGAATTCCAAGATTCAATTGACTTACCTAATACATAGTCACCAAACCCAATGGTACTTAAGGAGATAAATGCAAAATACAGTCCTTTCTTTTAAGTCCAGCCCTCTGTATGCATGAAAAGTAATGATGGTGGCAGGATGAAAATGACAAGTCCAGTTATCAAGAAGAAGATGAGTGTGTAAATCTTAATTTTTCTCTAAAAAACAGAGGAAGAAAAATAAGAAAGGAAAGAAGGAAAGAAGGAAGGAAGGATGGGAGGGAGGACCAAGGAGGGGAGAGGGACTGAGGGAGGAAGGAAAGAGAGAAAGGAAAGGAAAGGAAAAAAGGAAGGGAGGAAGGAAGGAAGGAGGTAGGGACGGAGGGAGGAAGGAAGGGAGATAGGATGGGAAGGCGGGAGAAAGATGTTAAAATCAACCCAACAATAGTCAGCTATTGACAGCTAAACCTCCATTTGCACCTTACAGATCCTTTCCTGACCAAAGTCTTGCTTGGTGTATCCTACTGCATTCTGATTCACAGACTTCCTTTGCATCTAGGAGTCTTTCCCAGCTCAGTCAACTGAATCATCTTCCTCCTTGTAAATCTCTGTTACTGATCCTTTAATTCAGTTTTCTCTCTTCATGCATTTTGTTGCACTTTACATTGTTTTCGTGTAAAACAATCCCTTCCCTCCTGCCTCCCTAGGTCTCAGACTATAATGTTCTTTTGCCTTGTGGCTTGCTCACTCCCACCTCCAGCTCTGGATCCCACTGGGTGCACAAAAAAGTAGGATGAACAATCACTATTTGGACATGAACTTTTTGAGGCAAATAAACTGATCATATTTTGTTAAGAGACATCCCACAAGTTACAAGAGAATTACAAGAGAAAATAATTACAAGATTACAAGAGAAATTACAAATTACAAAAGAAAATAAATGAATTTTCCCATCTGAAAATTGGATATTCCATTTACATTTCTATACCATATTAATTAATTAAATGCTTTTTATGATCCAATTCAAATTCATTCAATAAGCATTTATTGTTTTCTATTAGTATCACGAGAGATACTCAAGATACAAAGTAAAACAGTTTATCCACGCAGAGATTACAGTTTTGTGGGAGATAAGTAAACTAACATTAGAAATAACATGTTTTAAACTTTCACTTATAGAGCACCTCATATAGGACAGACACTGCTAGGGGCTATACATGCTTTTTGATTTATTATTGTAAAGGGATATCTTGTCAATATTGTCTTAAATTTTACTGTTTGTATAATATGCTTATTGCAATGATGGCATGGCTTTGTAAGATTTGCAGTACTTTCTAAATTTGTTGGAATATGGAGCTAATGTAATAAAATTCTCCTATGTCTTTTTTTCTCTGAAATTTGAAAACAGAGACTCATTATTCAACTTTAGAGATGTTCAAGGCTATATAACCCACCCATGGAAAATTAGGGCAGAATTAGAGGAAAGCGGAAGAAATAGATAGCTAACTTTTAGTATGTATTTTGGTACTGTTAAGGAGCTTTGGGAACAAGAGGAGATTAATATTCAAAATTTCATTTTCTATGGTAACTACTCTTAAAATTTCCTTTTATTTAACTTGTATGATAGTGGCAAACTCAGAGTATGCTATGTCACTGATAATATGGTATTTGAGTCATGCTATTATCTGGTACACTTGAGTGACTCTATCTGAGGCGTTTCGTTAGATGTATCTATAAGCATGTAAATAAGGTACAACCTTGGCCTTGCATAGGCTCTGGAAAGCAACATCCAAGAGATCTTGAGTTTCTGAAACAGCCATATCTTTGATACTAGACATAATTACAAGTGTTGATAACATGCCTCCGGTGGGGGGTGGAAATGGGAAAAATCTTTGCAGATGCCATATGATCTCCTTCCTTGAAGAGGAAAGAAACTTCTCTGGTTGAATGATTTCACAGAAGATTTTTGGTCCCTAAGGAACATTGAGAGCTCTTGCCTTTCTATTCACCCCTAAGAAAGAATTGCCAGTAGGAACGGATCAAGTACAAGAGCATTCACTGATCACCACTGTAGATCACCAAATAATCTCCCAGGAGTTTCTTTCTCGGGACTCACTTCCTTGGGACTGGGAAGTAACAACAAGCTAACTAACCACTCTTACTCAGCGCTGCTCTGTCCTGAGAAGACCTGGGGCAGCTGGCTTAGAGCAGGCCTGTTTAGACATCAACCTTTTAATGATCACTCTGAAGCCAGTGGGTATGAGTCCAGAGAAGAAGGGAAAGGAACATCCTGCCTCAGTTGTCTGTTTTGACTGGATTAGTTCAGCTTACCGGGTCATTGCTAAGGTGCAGCCTGGGTCACAGGAACACCTGATGCTGACCCTCCTGGTGATAATAGCACACATTTTCCTGTCCTTGTCCTCTCTGCATACCTCTTTCTGGGACACCTACAGCACCAGGAATGGACCGTCCACCCACATCATCTCTCTCTATCCCACTTTGTCCCAACTTAACATAAATTGCCTACCAGTTTTCCCAACAGCTCTTCCAATGATATACTTTTGTAATCTATAGCCTTAAATAATTTCTTGCCCTTAGCAGTATTGAGGGAGGAATTATGAGGCAAGAGAGCTCAGAACCTAGAATTAGAAGAACTGAATTCAAGATGATAACCTCCTGTAGAAAATCTACATGTTAGGTTTTACTGTACTTAGCTCATAAGGTGGCTCAGGAAATCAAAGAAAATCATGGTTGTAAATATGTGCACATAAATCTACATACATACATTATATAATATTCTACAAGTGTTCTTTGAAATAATACTTCTGTTTTCTGAAGAAGAAAAATAAAGCATGGTCATTATTTTGGTCTGAATGCCCTTTTCTTGATCTAGGAATTCCATAAAAAATAGGGCTAGGGCAAGCATACCAAATACACATACACACACACATATGTACATACATATATACCTGCACATATATGTACATATAGAGAGAGAGTCTTTTTAGGATGTATGTAACAATAATTTATTAAATGTGTGTATTTATTCAATGTAAGGTTAGGAATCCAAGCATATATAAGAAAACAAAAAAAAAATTAGTAAAGATTACCTCTTTAATTCCCATATTCTGAAGGTGTTCCCTAAGTCTGGAAAATGGTTGTGATATTGCATTACTCACGAATTTCAGGAATGTAATAGAGGGATACCCAAGAAAGCATAGAAGACACAGAATATCTGACCCATAGGAGTTCTGGGAGCAATTGACCCATAACCTAACGGATGATAAAAGACAAATTTATTATTTGCTCAATACTACTACTCCTTGGAATATGCACTTTTTTATGTTTTGTTGTTAGTGTTTTGTTCTGACATATAACTTATAAAAGTATTATCCAGTCATTTTATATCCAGGAGTTTCTCCTAATGAAGTGATCAGAAAAGTGTGCAAGAATATCACTAAAGCATTATCTGAGTGAATAATTGGAATTAACATAAATATCTAACATTAGAAGGGATATGATGAGGAAAATGGCCCAAAAAAAATACTTTGCAGTTTTTAAGAATTACATTGTGGAAGTATATTCAATGATATGGGAAATTAATCATATATTACTGGGGGGGAAAAGACTTCTTTGTGGATTCTTCTATAACCATTTATAACAGCTATTTATGGGATAACAAAAAGAAAAATGGAGAGATTTGCTACTTTGCATATAGGCAAACTTGAGTAAGTCAGTCTTGCTACTGAATCTAATTTTAATCTAGACATGTTAGTATTTGGTGCCTTATGTATAGCACAAGATTTAACAAAATTTCATTTTTTTAAAATGTGGATTTGGAGTTGCTTTTGTGAAACACACACACACACAGAGTTGACAATTTTATCCCTTCTATGTCCATGGCTCTTAAGTTCAATTTTTATTTTCAAATATATAAAACAATAGGAATACAGTATCTCTTTCTCTCTCTCTCTCTCTCTCACACACACACACACACACACACACACACACACACACAGAGACAAAGGCGGGGGAAGAATGCCTTACCAAAGTTTCACAATTTTTCATGGAGTTCTCACAAATGTACCCTTGGTTGCCTGTGGTGATATTTTAAACAACCTGGCAATGTTAAAGCCATTACAACGTGAGGAGTTCATGCCCATTTAAAGTCATGCCTGAACTCATATAAATTCATAGTTTGCCTTAACTCACATTTGTTTAAAAGAAGGTGTTTCAAGAATAAAGGCAAAGTAGGCTTATTGACTGTTTCCAGGACTACAAAATGAGAACTGCCTCTATTCTTCAGGCAAGCTGGTACTTTGATTGATTCTGCCTGGATAAGATAAAAATATTAGAACGTCAAATGATAGAGAATAGTCAAATGGTTGCACCTCTCTTAACTCCCTGTTAAACAGAACCAGTGAATACGGTTGAACTGCCTGAAGTTAAAATTATTCATCTGTGGCCCAGAGCTGGAGCGGCTTAGGAATCAGATGACAAAATTCATGCAATGTCAGCTTTATTCAGTCATTAGCAAGGTTAACATAATTGTAAAGCAGGTTCAGGATTCCGAACTCAATGACATTTCACTGCACATTTAACTTAGCTTCTTACAGGTCACACAAAGCAAAGCTTAATACAAAGTTACAACAAAGAAGATACAGCAAGGGGTAAGAAATTAATGAACCAAATGCAGAGTCAGTGCATGAGTGCATGGGTGAGATGAGGACTCAGTCCAGCCTGGGTCAGCTCTCTGAACGTGCTGCTTATGTTCAAGCAATGAAGGGTCTTTGTTATGTTCAGAGATCAGTCAGGCAGAGCCTTGGTTGGCCGTTGCCTTTCTGATGCACTCAGACCTGAAAGAGTCAGAGTCTGGAAAGTCTGACAGTTTGCTGCAAAAGTCCTCAATTTTGAAAGCTGCTTGGACCTTTGCAGATCTCTTCTGGTTCTTCTGGTTATCAGTTCTGGGTGTCATCAGCCTGTGCTGGTTTCAGCAATATCTAATCTTAGTGGCAATGCCCTTGGCTGCTTATGTCCCTGCTTGACATGAGTGACTCCACCTTGCTCTCTACATCCACCAATCACCTGGACTTCTGTGAACACTACCAGGCGATACGCCAAAGGAGGTGGTCATTCAGACCTGTTGTTATTATCCTCAGAGCAGAAACCATGGGACATGGTGACATCCAGTCCCAACAGTTTGACCTCATGTGGGCCCCTTAAAGTCCAAGATTCTCTCAATTCTTTTATTGAAATATAATAAGCAAGTGAGAATGGTTTCTAAACAAATACTATTTTGCTGGGAATTTACAGGCATTACATTCTCCATAACTGTGAATATGCATCCTATTTTTAGCAAAGGAAATATATCTGAGCATGCCATACTGAGAATAACAGTCATCACTTATTAACCTCCTCTAATCCCATGAGAAGGAAAATTCCACAGCAGTGCCAGAGGCCTCTGGCAGTCTAAACTGGTATTTCCCAGGCATCTCCTGAGGGTCTTTGGCAATGGCTCTCTTAAGTTATGTTTATTCTTTTTGTAATCCCTAGCTGCTCTTAGTTGAAATTAAAATATCATAGAATTGTCTAAAATTCAACAGAAACCTATGGTAACTTTTTGTTTAAAAGTCACAAAATTCTCAAGTTCTAGCTGAATTCCAGAGAAACTTGTAGACATCTTAGTTCTATCAGGCGTCCCGGAAAGTCTGACTGGTCCTTGCTTTGCTACTTATCTCACTAGTATGTTGGAAGACTAGTTGGAAATGCCATTGCCAAGACCACCCGCTAAAGAGAAAAGCACATCAAATTTGTCATGGAAGACACAAGTGATCTAAAATCACAAACAAAGGGGAAGCTGCATGTATTGGTGAAATACCATCTTAAAAATAAAAGCAGGCTCTGATTTTGCAGGTTGAAGGGGTTATGACTTATGTAGTTAAAGTTCCATGCTATAATAATTTAAATACTTGGCATTCTAAATAAAAAATAAAACTAAATTAAACTAGGGGCACCTGGGTGGCTCAGTCGTTAAGCGTCTGCCTTTGGCTCAGGGCGCGATCCCGGCGATCTGAGATCGAGCCCCACATCAGGCTCCTCTGCTGGGAGCCTGCTTCTTCCTCTCCCACTCCCCCTGCTTGTCTCTCTCTCACTGGCTGTGTCTTTCACTGGCTGTCTCTGTGTCAAATAAATAAATAAAATCTAAAAAAACAAAAGTAAACTAAACTAAATTAAACTAAAAATAAAGCACCTTACTCACCTCTTGTGCTTAATGTGGATGTCACAAATGAAAAAGAATTCTTAAAATTCCAACTCAAGAATTTCATTTCTTATGGGGATTATTCCGTTATTTACAGAAAAAGTCAGCATCTTCAAGTTAACACAAAACAGAAAGAAGTAAGCCAGAGCTTGATGAAACGTATGACCTTTCCCTTAAAGCAAGAAGAATCAATGCACCACTGTGGAATTTAGATTCCAGCAGGGGGTAATAAACATAAGTACTGTCAAATCTGATAGGAGGTGATAAGGGGTAAGTAGAGCACAATAAGTTGGGACAGGGAAAGCCTCATTGAGAAGACAAGATTTGGACTAGGACTTCAGGGCAATGAAAAAGTTAGCCAAATATTTGAGAAAAGAACCTTCCAAGCAGAGGAAACAACTAGATCAAAGGTAAGAGCTTGGGCTATTCTAGAGACATCAAGCACTGTGATGAGAGCGAAGTTGAGGGCAGAGTAATAGAAGAGAAAATAGAGGAGGAAGACCAAATCATGTAAGATTAAAGAACTTTTCCTTTCAACCTGATGGAAATGGGGAGAGTCACTGAAAGTTTTCAGCAGAGATGACTTACATACCAAAGGGATGCCAGAAGGATCACTTGGCTACTGTATTTAGAAGAGAATACAGAAAGCCAAGTCAGAACTAGGAGGTCTATTAGGAGAATATTGCAGAACTCCAGGAGCTCCAGAAGAGACCAGATGTTGGCTCAGTGAGACCAAGTGATGGCAGGTTTGAGGGTGAGAAGCAGAGAGAATCTGCTATGTTTCAGGGGCCCAGCCAGCAGGTTTTCCTGAGCGATTAAAACTAAGAGAAATAGCACAGTCAAGGATGACTCCCAGACTTTTCACCTGAGCAACCAAAAGAATGGAGTTACCATCAACTGAGGAGAGGAAGGCAGTGGTGATTGGGTCAAATTCTCCTTTTGAAAGAAAAAGAGTAGGTGCTCATTTTTGGAAATGATGAGCCTGAGCAGTTTGTTAGACATCTAAGTGGAGATTTCAGATAGGCAAGTGGATTCATGACCAGGAATTTGTGGAAAAGGCCTCAGCTGGAGATAAAATTGGGGAGTTTTTTGCACATCCATGGTATTTAAAGCCATGAGATAGATGAACCACAAAGGAGATGAGAATAAATAGAAAAGAGAAAAGTTCTGAGGACTGCACCCAGGAGCTCTTCAATATTATTGAGAAGAATGGAACCAGCAAAGGCAATTCAGAAGAAACAACAGATGAAACCGGAGGAAAATTAGGATTAGATGTGGTGTCCTGGAAGCCATGTGAAGAATGGAATATTACTCAGACATCAGAAAGGATGAATACCCATAATTTGCATCGACATGGATGGAACTGGAGGGGATTATGCTAAGTGAAATAAGTCAAGCAAAGAAAGACAATTATCATATGGTTTCACTCATTTATGGAACATAAGCAATAGCATGGAGGATATTAGGAGAAGGAAGGGAAAAATGAAGGCGAGGGGAAATCAGAGGGAGAGATGAACCATGAGAGACTATGGACTCCGGGAAACAGACTGGGGTTTCAGAGGGGAGGGGAGTGGGGGAATGGGTTGGCCCAGTGATGGGTATTAAGGAGGGCACGTATTACAATGAGCACTTGGGTGTTACATGCAAACGATGAATCATGGAACACTACATCAAAAACTAACGAAGTACTGTATGGTGACTAACATAACATAATTTAAAAAAGAAGAAGAAGAAGGAGAGAGGGATCACCAGTGGCAAATGCTACTGATAGGTTATGTAAGATGAGGACAGATTGTAAATAAATTTTAATTATGGCCAAGTTTTTGAGTGACTCTCTAGGAGGGGTATGTGATTGCTGTTTGAAATGGTGAACATCGTAATCACTGTAAATAGTATACAAAGAATGGCATAAAAATGACATTAGGGCTACATGTAATTTTAAGTAGTGCAGCGGGCTCTTTTTTCTTGCATACTTTCCTAAAATTCCATTAAAATGTCACTAAAAGCATTCAAAACAAAATAATAAAACATAACATTGAAAAGCCAGAATCATAGTTACATCTGAATTGTGCAGTATTTCTAAAAGACATAAAAGAAACGAAACTGATTACTAAAGAAACAGAGAAAAAAAGCCCAAACTCAAAAGAAAAATAGACACCATCTGCCATGAGGATGAATGCTGCTTTTCACATAAAATTCCCAGAGATACTTCAAGTTCAGCATCATTCATTAGACACGGGGCAGGTAGATACACATAGTAGTTATTAAAGGAAGAAAGGGAGGGAGAAAGGTAAGGAGGTTTTGTTCCCAATGCTCTCCGTAAGACTTGCCTGATCAACAGCAAAACCAGACAAAAATAACATAAAATGATGACACAACTCTGAATATCTTAAAACCACTGAATTGTGAACTTTAAGTAAGTGAATTGTAAGAGTATGTGAACAGCATCTCAATAAAGCTTTCATGTTTAAAGTGCACATGATGATTTATGTAATCACCACTAAAATCAAGAGACAGAGGTTTTCTATTGACAAAACGCAAAACTCTCTTCACGCTACCCCTTGATAGTCACACAGCTACCACCACCTCCCCTATCCCTAAACTCTCTTAACCACTAATCTGTTTTCCATCTCTATAATACTGGTTTGATGCTTCTTTAAGAATTCCAGACATTTACTAAAATTTTCTCTCTTCCTAGATTTTCTTAAACTATTAACCATACTTATTTTAAGGTCTTTAGGTGATAACTCTGTATCAAATTATCGGTGAGTCTCTTTCTAATATCCGTAGTTCAGTTAGTTTCCAGTCAGTTGTTCCTGTTTTTAATCATATTTCCTAATTTCTAATTGGCTGCTGGCCATTGTATATGAAAATTTGTAGAGAGACTCTGGATGATGTTATCTTCCTTAAAAAAGAGGGTTTGGGTTTTTTTGTTTTGTTTTGTTTTTTTGGCAGGCAAATGGAATACCAGCAGATCACTTTAATCATGTTGAGAATTAATTTTATACTTTGGTAGAGCTTGCTATATTTTCAGTTTTACTTGTAGGATGTGGTGTTTCTGGGATTTCAACAGACAACTCGGGGTGTTTACCAAATCTCCTCTAACTCCGTGAACCTTGAGCTCCAATTTCCATCTCCCCAGCAACAGATGGCTGCCAAAGTCTCTACAGCTCTTTGGAATCACAGAGGCTGCTTTCATTTGTTTTTCTGAGGTCTTACTCTGCACATGCACGACTAAGGATTTGGCCAACAGCCTGAGAGGAATTCATAGTAGATGTGGCATTTGTGGGCTTTCTTACTTTGAGGATTCTTCGTCTCTGAGATTTTCTTCTCAAATTGCAACCACTGTTAGAGCCCCACGTTCTGACTGGTCCCTTCAGCCTCGTAAGGCTATGGCTTTCTGCTGGGACTTACTGCCTCTCACTAGGTTAACTGGAAAGTAACTCACAGACCAGAAGACAAGTAAATGTGGAACTTAGTTCATGTGCTTGCTTTAAATGGTCATTCCCCTTTTGGGTCCTACCTGCTTTGCTTATACTCCTGTGTTTTCAGACAGTTATTTTTGCAATATTTGTTTTGTTTTGCTTTCACAATTGTTATCAATGGAAGAGTTGATCCAACACTAGTTATTCTTTCCTGACCCTCAGGATATCTTTTAGAGTCCCTATGCCCTTGCCGTATCTGCTCTGTAAGTTTTCCTCTTGCCTGTATCTGTCTTACCCCTTTGCATTCTCTGTTTTCTTTATGTGTCTTACCACTAGAAGGGCCTATCTCTTTTTTCCTTCTCTCTTCAGATGGCAATCAACTAGTCCTGTTATTTATGCAAGTTTAGGTAAAACACACAGGAAGGCATTCTATAAAATCTTCTATCTACAGCTGTCTTTCACATAGCTGGCAAATTGATAACTCCCAAAATAAAACCTCTTTTTCTCTTACCTGCAAAAAGATTTCAAGCTCTTCTGGAGTTATGTTGGTATAGTTACTCATGAGAGCTTCTTTGGCCTCCAAAAAGGAATTTTTCAACTCCTCCTGAATGTCTATCTACAAAGCTTGAGACACCTTCACCCCCATCAAGCAGTAGCCCACAGAAGCAATCAATTATATTTACCTATAGACTGGGAAGCAACCATCTCTATTAGATAACTAAAGAAAAGTGGAACAAGAGGCACAGGAGGCCAGATTGCTTGTCTCCTTCCCCAAAACAAAAAGCAAACAACAAGAAAGGTTTCGTCCCTGTAAAAAAAAAAAAAAAAAAAAAAGTGATCTTATTTAAATAAATATATAGAAGTAAACAATCCCAAAATATTCACACAAAGCAAAATGAAATTTGAACTCCAATTGCATCCTAACACAAAGTATCCTAGTCTGTGCAAATATAGGGGGGAAAATCTGTTTCTGGGGTATGTTAGTCAACTTAAGAGTAGAGAGGGCAGGGGCGCCTGGGTGGCACCGCGGTTAAGCGGCTGCCTTCGGCTCAGGGCGTGATCCCGGCGTTATGGCATCGAGCCCCACATCAGGCTCTTCTGCTATGAGCCTGCTTCTTCCTCTCCCACTCCCCCTGCTTGTGTTCCCTCTCTCTTTGGCTGTCTCTATCTCTGTTGAATAAATAAATAAAATCTTTAGAAAAAAAAAAAGAGTAGAGAGGGGACTTTGTTCAAATACCAGTGTTTAATCACTCATACGCTGGGATAGAGGCAGATGAGTCCATTATAGCTTATTCTTGAGAAATGTTTCTGTAGGTTCAAAAATATGGATTATTAATTTGCTCAATCCAGATGAATTTGGATGGATTTTCTACCCTGAGGTCTTTTTCTAATCTTCATTTCCTATTCTTCTCCATGCTGCTCAGCATGAAGGAATAAAAACTACCTATTGAGGGGTGCCTGGGTGCTCAGTCATTAAGCGTCTGCCTTCGGCTCAGGGCGTGATCCGGGCATTCTGGGATCGAGCCCCACATCAGGGCTCCCTGCTCAGCAGAAAGCCTGCTTCTCCCACTCTCTCTGCTTGTGTTCCTTCTCTCACTGCCTCTCTCTGTCAAATAAATAAATAAAATCTTAAAAAAAAAAACCTACCTATTGAGTAGAAAAACAGCCATTATTCTTTTTTTTTTTTTAAGATTTTATTTATTTGACAGAGACAGCCAGCGAGAGAGAGAACACAAGCAGGGGGAGTGTGAGAGGAAGAAGCAGGCTCCTAGCGGAGGAGCCTGATGTGGGACTTGATCCCAGAACACCGGGATCACGCCCTGAGCCGAAGGCAAACGCTTAACGACTGCGCCACCCAGGCGCCCCGAAAAACAGCCATTGTTCTTGATGAGACTTGACTCTAATGTGGAACCTGACAATGCAGCCAAGTGGTTGTCCTGCATTTCTCCAAAGAAGACATCCAGATGGCCAACAGACACATGAAAAAATGTTCAATATCACTTGGCATCAGGGAAATACAAATCAAAACCACAATGAGATACCACCTTACACCAGTCAGAATGGTGAAAATTAATAAGTCAGTTAACAACAAATGTTGGTGAGGATGTGGAGAAAGGGGAACCCCTTACACTGCTGGTGGGAATGCAAGCTGGGGCAGCCACTCTGGAAAATAGTATGGAGGTTCCTCAAAAAGTTAAAAATAGAGCTACCCTATGACCGAGAAATTGTACTACTAGGGATTTACCCCAAAGATACAAATGTAGTGATCTGAAGGGGAACATGCACCCCAATGTTTATAGCAGCAATATCCACAAGAGCCAAACTATGGAAAAAGCCGAGATGTCCATCGACAACAACAACAAATGGTTGTCCTGATTCTCAGAGAAATTCTTTGGAGATAGCCTTGATTTTTTTGTACAGTTCTGTCAAACCTACCTCCCTACCAATCTCTTCCATCAGAAACTGAATCAGATAAAAAAAAAAAAGAAACAAACAAACAAACTGAATCAGATCTCAATACTACAAGCCCTTGGCACTGTGGAGTAGCTTTGTCATTACTTGATTTACAAAGTAAAATTATATTTTGGAAGTGTCATAGAACAATTAGAAACATTTCCTCAGATAGATATATATTAAAGTCAATATAACAGTTGGAATACATACCTTGAAATAACAAATGCACCAATATGGAAATAATAGATATTCTTCAAAGGACCATAAATTTAATCTCTGTATATACAGATAGTTCAATTTATGTTAAAATAATAAAAATGGTAAATTTATGTTAAAATAATAAAAATGGTAATGTTTTTTTCCCAGATTTTTGGTATGAGTACATTGTTTGCTAGTGTGTGTTCAAAGAATAGTTATTAAACTTCATGAAGAATAGAGGCCCAAGTAAAATATGATTTATCAGACCCTACTTTATTTTTATTGTATTCTATGAGTAAGAAAAATTCTAAGATTCACTGTAAGAGTAACAAAAAGGAATACACATCCAGTGATTAGTCAAGAAACATTATACTATTGGGAGAAAACAACCCCCAGGGAGTCTTCACCCAAAACTAGGCTGTAACTCACCAGGCTAAGCTTCCACTCAAACAGAACATATTTAAGCAGTCCTACCTTTACATGGGTATTTTTCCTTACCTTCATTTTTCATGGTGTGCTTAGGCCACACTCCTTCAGCATCGGAGTGGTACTGTAAAACCCTTCTAAATAATCTCATAGCAACACTGCAATTATTTCTGGAACCTTAGGAATAGCTAGTTCTACAGATGGTCCTCCCTCGCCTTAGTTACAATAGATTTGTTTCCCACGGCTGCTGTAACAAATTACCACAACCTTAAGGGCTTAGAACACAAATTTATGATGATAATTCTGGAGGTCATAAATTCAAAGTGGGTTACACTGAGCTAAAGTCAAGGTGTCAGCAGGGCTATATTCTTCCTGGAGGCATTAGGGAGTTATCCATTTCCTTGTCTTCTCCAATTTATAAAGACTGTCTTCATTCCTTGGCTTGTGCCTCTTCCTTCATCTTCAATGTCAGCGGTGTAGCATCTTCAAATTTCCCTGACTCTGACTCTCCTACCTCCCTCTTTTATTTAAAAGGACCCTCATGAATATTTCGTGCCCACCCTGATAATCCAGAGTAATATCTCCATCTCAAGGTTAGTTTATTGGCAACCTTAATTCCTCCCTTTCCAAATAAAATAACATACATATTAAACAAAACGATACAATTAAAAATCTTGGCTCAAGTTAAGGGCTCAATAAAATGTAACTACTTTTAGTACCATTAAATGACTAGCATAGGGATCATTAAATAGCAGATGGCCGCTAAATTCATACCATAACTATGAAGAAGTGCTAAGTGTTATTAATCATGGAATTATTATGTTGAATATGGGTCCTGCATCACATTCATCTTAGTATTTCTCACAATTTTATAGCATATGTAGGTATGCAATATATATGTCTGCTATATGGATTAGTCAGAATTCATGCGGTTAAAAGTAATATGACCCCACCTCAAATTTTCTTAAAAATGAGAAATTTATCAGCTCACATATCTGAAAAAAGGCATGGATGACCTCTGGAGCAGACATTATTGGTACTTGTCCAAGTACCTACGTCTCTGTTGTAGAAGTCTGAGGGTTTTTATCTGACTTTGGGACCAGGACCAGCCATTACAAAGGGCAAGGCAGAAGTGTCAAAGGGTTAATATCCCTAAAACCAGCCAGAAAACAAATACCTGGGGAACTAGTGAAAACTTCTCCAGCTTCCTAGCCCCTCAAAGAGTATGACTCTAACTTATGTCCAATACTGCCTCCCAAGATCCTCAGTGGAATTGAGCCCCAGTTGGCCACAATATTAATATGCTCAAAAATGCATCCTTTATGGTCTTCTTTCACTTCTCAATCTCTTTTCCTCACCCTCTTACTGGCATTTCCTATTCCTAGTTTACCTCCCAAATAAATTACTTGCTCTCAACTTAATAGCATTGCCTCAACATTTGAACAGCAACTGTAACCCCCTAGTTATTGCCCGTAGCTGGTGTCCTAATGAGGTCTCAATAAGGCATCCTACCAAGTAAGAGTCAGAGGGATGAGGAATGAACTCAGAGGTTCTTGTAGAGTCAGAGTTGGAGGATTGCAGGGATTTAGGAAATCAGCAAATGATGGAATTCATTCTAATGGTTTCTTAGTTTTCTAATCTTCTTTCTTTTTTTTTTTCTAAAGATTTTATTTATTTATTTAACAGAGATAGAGACAGCCAGCGAGAGAGGGAACACAAGCAGGGGGAATGGGAGAGGAAGAAGCAGGCTTCCAGCAGAGGAGCCTGATGTGGGGCTCGATCCCAGATCGCCGGGATCACACCCTGAGCCGAAGGCAGACGCTTAACGACTGAGCCACCCAGGCGCCCCTCCAATCTGCTTTCTTAATTTTAGAGGAGACGGGCGGAACAATTTAATCATAGTACCCTTCTTGAGACCAGTCTGTTAGGAATCTTGCAAGAGTCACGTGAGAATGTTGAAGAGGTGGGAGAGGAGATCTTCCCTAAGAAGTGGACAGTTTATCTTTCTGGAAGCATGTCAACTTCTGTAGCCAGAGCCATCACATACAGCCTGAAGGTTGTGCATGACCTGACTCCAGGGGCACCATTTACAGACACTAGCATGAATGGCAGCCCTGGAGTTGTTCTGTGCCACATCTGCATCTGTATAGTCCGTTTCTGTAGCCATTGCTCCAATCCTGGTAAGAGTTAAAGCTTCTGAAGGGTAGTCTTGCTGGGAGCATTGGTTTTTGTTTTGTTTTGTTTTGTTTTTTTCAAAGCCAAGAACTTCTACTTTATTTTTTCTTTATTTCTTTCTTCCAAGTTTTTATTTGAATTCAAGTTAGTTAACATATAATGTAGTATTGATTTCAGGGGTAGAATTTAGTGATTCATCATTACATATACACCCAGTGCTCATCCCAACAATTGCTCTCCTTAATGCCCGTCACCCATCTAGCCCCTCCCCCCACCTACCTCCCCTTCAGCAACCCTCAGTTTGTTCTCTATAGTTAAGAGTCTCTCATGGTTTTCCTCCCTTTCTATTTTTATCTTATTTTTTCTTTCCCTTCCCATATGTTCATCTGTTTTGTTTCTTAAATTCCACATATAAGTGAGATCATATGGTATTGTCTTTCTCTGACTTATTTCGCTTAGCATAATGCACTCTAGTTCCACCCAAGTTGTTGCAAATGGC
Source organism: Ailuropoda melanoleuca (assembly GCF_002007445.2). Taxonomy (NCBI): domain Eukaryota; kingdom Metazoa; phylum Chordata; class Mammalia; order Carnivora; family Ursidae; genus Ailuropoda; species Ailuropoda melanoleuca. Next base: position 2,194,292 of record NC_048231.1, read on the forward strand.
AAGATTTCATTCTTTTTGATGGCTAAGTAATATTCCTCTGTGTGTGTGTGTGTGTGTGTGTGTGTGTGTGTATCTATATCTGTGTGTATGTATATATATAAATACACACACAGTACATCTTATTTATCCATTCATTAGTCAGTGGACACTTGGGCTCCTTCCATAGTTTGCCTATTGTTGATAATGCTGCTATAAACATGGGGGTACATGTACCCCTTTGAGTCTGTACTTTTGTAACCTTTGGGTAAATACCTAGTAGTGCAATTGCTGGGTTGTAGGGTAGTTCTATTTTTAACTTTTTGAAGAACCTCCATACTGTTTTCCAGAGTGACTGTACCAGTTTAAATTCCCACCAACAGTGCAAAAGGGTTCCCCTTTTTCTGCATCCTCACCAACATCTGTTGTTTTGTGGGTTGTTAATTTTAGTCATTCTGACAGGTGTGAGATGGTATCTCCTTCTGGTTTTGATTTGTATTTCCTTGATGATGAAGCATCTCTTCATGTGTCTGTTAGTCATCTGGATGACTGCTTCTGCCCATTTCTTGATTATTTGTTTTGTGGGTGTTGAGTTTGATAAGTTCTTTATAGATTTTGAATACTAACCTTTTATCAAGTATGTCATTTGTAAATATTTTCTCCCATTCTGTAGGCTGCCTTTTAGTTTTGTTGATTGTTTTCTTCACTGCGCAGAAGGCTTTTATCTTGATTAAGTCCCAATAGTTCATTTTTGCTTTTGTTACCCTTGCCCCAGTGACCTGTCTAGTAAGAAGTTGCTGAGGCCAAGATCAAAGAGGTTACTGCCTGTGTTCTCCTCTAGGATTTTGATGGTTTCTTGTCTCACATTTAGGTCTTTTTCCATTTTAAATTTATTTTTGTGTATGGTGTAAGGAAATGGTCCAATTTTCATTCTTCTGCATGTGGCTGTCCAGTTTTCCCAGCACCCTTTGTTGAAGAGACTGTCTTTTTTCTATTGGATATTCTTTCCTGCTTTGTCAAAGATTAGTTGACCATAGAGTTGAGGGTCCATTTCTGGGTTCTCTACCCTGTTCCATTGATCTATGAGTCTGTTTTTGTGCCAGTACCATACTGTCTTGATGACTATAGCTTTGTAATACTGCTTCAGGTCTGGAATTGTGATGCTTTCCGCTTTGCTTTGCTTGCTTTCTTTCTTTCTTTCTTTTTTTACTATTCTTTCTTTCTTTTTTTTTTTTTCAACATTCTTTTGGCTCTTCGGGGTCTTTTCTGGTTGCATACAAATTGTGAAATTGTTCTAGCTATGTGAAAAATGCTGGTGTTATTTTGATAGGGATTGCATTGAATGTGTAGATTGCTTGGGTAATATAGACATTTTAACAATATTTGCCCTTCCAATCCATGTGCATGGAATGTTTTTCTGGTTTTTTTGAGGTCTTCTTCAGTTTCCTTCATAAGTGCTCTATAGTTTTCAGCATACAGATCTTTTACCTCTTGGTTAGGTTTATTCCTAGGTGTCTTATGGTTTTTCATGCAATTGTAAATGGGATTGATTTCTTGATTTCTCTTTCTGCTGTTTCATTATTGGTATACAGCAATATCACAGATTCTTGTATGTTGATTTTATATCCTGTGACCTTGCTGATTCCTTTATCAGTTGTAGCAATTTTTTGCTGGAGTCTTTTTTTTTTTTTTTTTTGGTGTCATCTGTAAAGAGTGAGGGTTTGACTTCTTCCTTGCTGATTTGGATGCCTTTTATTTCCTTTTGTTGTCTGATTGCTGAGGCCAGGACTTCCAGTAGTATGTTGAACAACAGTGATGAGAGTATACATCCTGTCATGTTCCTGACCTTAGGGGAAAAGCTCTTAGTTTCTCCCCATTGAGGATAATATTAGCTGTGGGTCTTTTGTATATGGCCTTTATGATGTTAAGTTATATTCCTTCTATCCCTACTTTCTTGAGGGTTTTTATCAAGAAAGGATGCTATATTTTGTCAAATGCTTTTCCTGCATCTATTGAGAGGATCGCATGGTTCTTATATTTTCTTTTATTAACGTGGTATATCATGTTGATTGATTTGTGTATATTGAATCACTCTTTCAGCCCAGGAATAAATCCCACTTGATCGTAGTGAACAATTCTTTTAAAGCAGTGTTGCATTTGATTTGCTAGTATCTTGTTGAGAATATTTGCATACATGTTCATAAGGGATATTCGTCTGTAATTCTCCTTTTTAGTGGGATGTTTGTCTGGTTTTGGAATCAAGGTAATGTTGGCCTCATAGAATGAGTTTAGAAGTTTTCCTTCCATTTCTAGTTTTTGGAATAGTTTCAGAAGAATAGATATTAGCTCTTCTTTAAATTGGTAGAATTCCTCTGGAATTCTGGCCCTGGACTCTAGTTTGTTGGGAGATTTTTGATTATTGATTCAATTTCTCTGTTGATTACAAGTCTGTTCTAAATTTTCTTTTTCTTCCTGTTTCAGTTTTGGTAATTTATGTGTTTCTAGGAATTTGCTGGTATTGTTGAGAATATGTGCATCTGTGTTCATAAGGAATATTGGTCTGTAATTCTCCTTTTTAGTGGGGTCTTTGCAATATATCCATTTCTTCCAAATTGCCTAATTTGTTGGCATAGAATTGCTCATAATATTGTCTTATAATTGTATTTCTTTGGTGTTGGTTGTGATTTCCCCTCTTTCAGTTATGATTTTATTTATTTGGGTCCTTTCTCTTTTCCTTTTGATAAGACTAGCTAGGGGTTTATCAATTTTGTTAATTCTTTCAAGGAAGCAGCTTCTAGTTTTGTTGATCTGTTCTACTGTGTTTTTGAGTTCTGTATGATTTATTTCTGCTCTAATCTTTAGTATTTCTCTTCTTCTGCTGGTTTTGGGCTTTATTTCATGCTCTTTTTCCAGCTTCAGCATAAGCATTGTTAATAATAATGAGAAATTGAAACAGCCTAATCAGTAAAGCATTGGTTAGTAAATGGAATCTTCAGCAGACTTTTAAAAATGTGGTCAATCTATATAAGACACATGAAAGTCATAGGTATGTAAAATAGAAGAGGAAGGGTATAAAAGCTGTGCTGATTTTATATTTACTTCTGTATTTAAATTCATCAGTAAGTATGCTTGGGTGTTGACTCAAAGCCACTGTGTCTAACAAAATGACAACAAGACAGAATTCTCATGGCTGTATCTCCTGATGCCAATCTTTAAAGTAAGAGTCCTTTAAAACCTTTAGTGCAAGCGTTCAGTAACAAGCTGTCTGTCATCTGTCTAACTCCAATCCAGGATCATACGGTCCATGTTTATATAATCACTTCTGCTAGACAAAGTCTTGGAAAAGATAAATATGATGGTTAAGATTAAATGCAAATGCAAAATGTTGAGTGTCTCTTACCATGTGAAATGAGATACAGCCAATTCTGCTCTGTGAAATAGGCTAGGAATTAGAATCGCATTTGCACAATAACTAATGCAAGAATTTCTGAATTCTCCAGACCATTGTACCTGTCTGCCAGCACTGACTCACCTTCTCAAGTGGACCTAGTGACTAGAAATAGTACCTTAGTTAGGGACTTGGTCTATACATAGCAGAATCCTTGACAAAGGTCTCATTTTGATTGTCTGCTAGGTTTGAATTGGTCACACACACACACACACACACACACACCCATTGCATCCCGCCCCTGGCCAAGACTCAAGTTTAGTCTATTTATTTGTTTTTATTTACTTATTTTTAAAGATTTTATTTGTTCATTTGAGAGAGAGAAAGAGTGAAAGAGAGAGCACGAGTAGAGTGAAGGACAGAGGGAGAAGCAGACTGCCCACTGAGCTGGAAGCCCAACATGGGGCTTGATACTGGGACCCCGGGATAATGACCTGAGCCAAAGGCAGATGCTTAACCTACTGAGCCACTCAGGTGTCCTCAAGTTCAGTTTAAATCATCTGTTTGTGTTTTTCTACTCCCTTGTGAATAACAGGTGCCCATCCATATTTTAGTGTATTTGTTGTACTTATACAGTTATGAATCCTCAAAAATAAAAATTGGTATGTCAATGATAATTTTGGTTGTTCATTTTTAGAGGTGAGCTGATATTCAAGGGAGCAAATTAATTGGAATTCAATGAATTTCTTATTTTTACTGTATGAGAAAATAACAAAACCCTTGGGAAAAAACCTTAGCTGAGAAGTTGTAGGGAATCTCAGTTGAATCTAAAAGATTGGGTAAAGTGCTTAGGGAAAAAAAAAAAAAGTAAAGCTGACCTTACCTGATGCCAAATAGCTGCAAAAAAAAAAAAAGTACGGTTAGAAGAATGTCAATTTGTGCAAGATATGACAGAAAAAGATGATTTTTAAATTTCAAAATGAAGGGAGAAAAGTACCATGTCTACCTTAGTTCTAGTATGCCTTTTTTTAATAGTTTATATTTAACATGTGCATGTTAATGTTTGTTTGCTTTTAAAAATAAGTTCTTGAGCTTTCTAAAAGAACTCTGAACTTAGTACTCTGAATTTTCAGGTTTAATGTAAACCACTTGGGTTTTTAAATGTTCTTTGAAAGTCTCTACGCTTAAAAAATGTTTCTGTTTGGAAAAGACACCTTCTAAGCAACCAATTAAAATACTTGAAAATATAAAGCTTCCATTTATAAAAGGATCAAAAGCAGTTTTTTCAAACAGAAGTTTGAACTGTTCTCATGAAAATGAAAAAAAAATATATTTAACATTTCTCAGTTTCAGAATAAATCTCTAGTCAGTTCATCTAGGATGTTATTATAAATTAAACTGTGTTTTAACGTATACTTCCGTTTCTCAACAAAAATTTATAAAAAATAAATAATTCCTGTGCATTTCAGAACTGTAGCAGGGCAAAATACACTAAGATATCATCTCTACATATGTAAATTGGAATATAGTTTCAGCTGTATATACCATGGTTCCAAAGTAATAGAATAAGTTAGTTAGAAGTTTATTTTTCTGTAACTCACCAGACTGGAAGCAAATGGTGCCATGCTGATTTAAGGCATCTGCTCCATGAGGTTACTCAGGAACCTAAACTCCTATGTTGTTGCACCATCTCTAAGATATTCCACTTATTCTCATGGTCCATGATGGTCCACTATCTCATCTACAGGTGAAACAAGGTAGGGAAAAAAAAAAAAGGCAGAGTAGAGCATACCTCCTCCACTCTAAAGGTACAATCCTGATTTATATACAACACTACCATTTATATACCACTGACCAGATCTTAGTGTCATGGCCATATCTAGGTGCAAGGGAGGCAGGGACTTCGTGGAAATTCAAGATGTCTATTTTAGAGGAATAAGAGAATGGGTATCGAAGAGAGCTAACGAGCAGTTTCTTTCACAGACTGTCTCTTTTGCCACCCAAATTCCAAATACCAGCTGACATGACTTACCTTCCCTTTTCCTGCAGGAGATGCTGCCATAGTCCCATCCAGTTGTATCATCACGGTCCAAGTCTAGGGTCTGTTGGTGATGGTCACTTCTCTCCATTATGTGACTCTTTTTGGTCTGATCAGTTACAGTCTAAGAGAAAGTTCTTTTCCCACCAACAGTGGTACATTTGGAACACAAAAGGGAAGAAGAGGAAATACACCACAGTCACTGTTTCCAGAGTAATAACCAAGTCCTTCCAGTCAGGGAAAGTGAAGACCCCTTGTCCTGGTGTTGAAGCAAGTCCCTGATTTAGCTCTGAGGGGCTCTACCTACTGTCCATGACTCTTAGTGGTGGTGGATAATTCCTTGCCCATAGATCCTGTGGCCACATACAAAGGCATTGAAAAGTAAACATTTCTTGGGGACCACACAGCTTGTTTGTACAATCTGCTAACTGTGGGAGCATGTTTAAAAATCCAGAGGTTGCTTGGGGAGACTAATATGTATGAAAATATAATTTCATATTTATACTTCCAATTCCAATCATCTCTTCATCTCCTTGTCCCATTTTATTTTCGTACCACCTTTATCACAGTAAGAGCCTGTTTCTCCCACTTTCTGATTTATCAATTACTTTTGACTCATAGAAATACCAATAATGACATATCCCCAAAAAAAGGACATTATAAGGATAAGGTTGATTTCTTTAATGTTTAAAGTGTTACTTCTACACGAAGAGAAATAGGCAAAAGACAAGAACAAAAATTTGCTTCCCAAATTATAAATGGCCAACGACTAGATGAACTAATCAAACCTACATCATTGCACTATTCTGAGAAGAAAATAAGATGTGTGATTATCAAGACAGTTGACCACACAGTAAGTCCTAGATAAATTCTGATATAATGATGATCCATGATGATTATTCTGAGGAGTAACCTAAAAACAAAGCGATGGTGCGCCATTTCTCACATTTTGAATTAGACAGCTTTTTAAAAATTATTTCTAATATAATGGCAATATATAATGTTGGTGACAGTATAAAGAAAGTAACTATTCTCATATACTTCCTGTGGAATATAAATTATTATTTTTTTTTGAAAGGCAACTTAAAAATATGGATCAAAAACTTTAAAGTTTTGCAAACTCTTATTCAGCAATTGCATTTTAAGGCAACTTTCTTAAGGGTATAATCAAATAAATGTGACAAGATTTATGCACAAGAATGCTTGCTGGCCAAGAAACAGGAAAAAGAAAAAAGACCCAGAAAGAAACTATATATCTACCTATAAAGAATTGGCTAAATGAATTATGATGCATCCAGCCTGTTTTAATTTTCTTTAGACCCCCTGAATTGTTCAGCTGTCTTAAGCTCTTTTTACCACCAGATATTTATAAAGAAAAATAATTCTAATTATTGGATATAGGAGAAAAATGAGAGCTATAACTATTTTCCAGTGACATGTCCCACCCTACCCCCAAACCCTCTCAGCTTGTCCTGGTAAAAGACTTTCATTGGTCCAGATAGATTTCCCTTCAGAATACATATGTTTTCCTCCTCTTGATTCGTGGATCATCTACATAAGTCCACAAGATTTCCAACTTAGAATGATCTAGAAGGGAAAGGTTGGGCAGGATGCATTCAGGCAAAATAGAGGTAATATTGACTGCAACAGCCTCAACATGTCCAGAGCTCAGAGCATTTGTGGTGTCTTTCCAGATTTCTGTCCACCAGAATAGATAGATTTTTATCACCGTTCAAGGCTATCACACAAGAAGAGGTGGAAGTAGTGTCTCTCTCTGGTCTATGTTTCACTCTAAGACTCAGGAAGAGAAGAACAGCTCAAACTAACATGGGCTCAACTGTTTTATCTAACATAAGGAGACAAGTCCAATAGATTAGAGTATTATTCTGCCTGGGTCCTGTTGACCTTCACAAAATTATCTTTTAATTTATTAGAATTCCTATTCTCTTAGCTCTGAATATGAGTATGGTCCTTGTTGCTGTATTTTTACAAGAGGAAAACCATCTGTAGAAGAAAGTTCCCACTTAGCAGACAGAATCCTGTTCACCATCATAATCCCAACCCTTAAGTTAGATCATCACAATCAGAATATTAAAAATTATCACTACACCATGATATGGAATCTTTCACAGCCATTGAAAGAGATGATATAGATCTGCATTTGTTGATGAACAAATATATATCTGGTAAGTGTTTAAGTTAAATTGGAAACAACTATGTATATTATTATACCATTTTTATGGAGAATTTCAAAGGATACATAACAAAATATTAACAATATTTATCTAGAATATTCCTTAAGGTAATTATTTTATTGCTATTCATATAATCATGTATTTTTTATCTTGTTGTTTTATTTTTAAAATTATTGAAGGTTTTTTCCTAATCTTAATCATTCTTGATTTTTATTATACCATTTGATCTCATTTTATAGCACTTTATCTCAACATCTTGCCTGTATGTATTCTTAGCTAATTTTATCCCTTTATTTGAAAGAAAAAAAGACACAAAAACTATTAGGTTCCGTTTTACCAGCTTGGAGGTACTAAATAAGTCCATATTGCCTCTTAAGGTTTCAATTTATGTCCAGCAGTGAATTTTTAAAAATTTTTTGAGGAACCTCTACACTGTTTACCACAGTGGCTGCCCCAAGTTGCATTCCCACCGACAATGTACGAGAGTTCCTTTTTCTCCGCATCCTTGCTGACACTTGTTATTTCTTGTCTTTTTTATTTTAGCCATTCTGACAGTTGTCAAGTGACATCTCATTGTGATTTTGATTTGTATTTCCCTGATGCCAAGTGACATGGAGCATTTCTTCATGTGTCTGTTGACCATCTGGATGTCTTATTTGGAGAAATGTATGCAGGTCCTCTACCCATATTTAATTGGAATTTTTGTTTTTTTAGTGTTGAGTTATATAAGTTTTTTATTTTGGATATTAACTCCATATTGGATATATCATTTACAAATATCTTTTTCCATTAGTAGGTTGCCTTTTCGTTTTGTTGATGGTTTCCTTCACTGTGCAAAAGCTTTTTATTTTGATGTACCCTAATCGTTTCCCTTGCCTTAGGAGATATATCTAGAAAAATGTTGCTATGGCCAACATCAGAGAAATTACTGCCTGTGTTCTTTTTTGTTTTTTTAAGATTTTATTTATTTGAGAGAGAAAGACCATGAGCGCAAGCAGGGGGAAAGGCAGAGGGAGAGAGAAAGGGAGAAGCAGACTCCCTGCTGAGCAAGAAGCCTGATGCGGGGCTTGATCTCAGGCCCCTGGGATCATGACCTGAGCTGAAGGCAGGCACTTGACTGACTGAACCACCCAGGTGCCCCACTGCCTGTGTTCTCTTCTAGGATTTTTGTGGTTTTAGGTCTCACCTAAAGATTTAGGTCTTTAATCCATTTTGAGTTTATTTTTGTGTATGGTTTTTAAAAATGGTCCAGTTTCCTTCTTTTTAAATGTTACTGTCCATTTTTCCTAGCGTCATTTATTGAAGAAACTATCTTTTCCCCATTGTATATTCTTGCCTCCTTTGTTGTAGGTTAATTGACCATATAAGCATGGGTTCACTTCTGGACTCTCTATTCTGTTGCATTGATCTATGTGTCTCTTTTTGTTCTAGTACCATACTATTATGATTACAACAGCTTTACAGTATATCTTGAAATCTAGAATTGTGATACCTCCAACTTTGCTTTTCTTTCTCAAGATTGCTTTGGCTATTTGTGGCCTTTTGTGGTTCCATACCAATTTTAGTATTATTCTTTCTAGTTTTGTGAAAAATGCTGTTAGTATTTTGATAGAGATTGCATTATATCTATCGATTGTTTTGGGCAGTATGGACATTTTAACAGTATTTGTTCTTCCAATCCATAAGCATGGAATATCTTTCCATTTCTTTATGTTGTCTTCAATTTCTTTCACCAAAGTGAAACAGGTCTTACATGTTCTAAGTGCTAGATAATAGTTCTATCCCACTGACATGAGGAAGTCAGACTACAGTAGATTTATCTGGAACACAAAGGAATAATACTAAAACATCTTTGTTTTACACTTGTGGTAGTCTAGAATTTAGACAATGGTAAATTCTGAAAGTCAATGCAATGTTTACCCAGTGCCCAGGAACTTATGGGGTCACCCAATTTCTCCCATACTTATGGAAAGAAATGATAATGTAGCAAGGTCTTCTAGGCCTAGGATTGTTCATTCCTATTCAATAATATTATCCTAATCATGCAGAGACTTTTAGGCATCTTATTATGGTACATTATGGTCTTGTTTTTATTGACATTTATTAACAAAGCATGTTGCCTGTAACTATTGACATGTAATATACACGTGTAAGTCAACTCAATTATACTTTAGAACTGAGGGCCTAACCACAACATATGGAAGCACAGCCTAATATACAACTAACCGGATTATCTCATACAATCTGTAATGCTCTGGGATTTTCCTTGCGTACTAGGATAAAAAGAGTCACTCTTTTGAAGTCATCATCTCCTAATTCTTAGAAATCCTTAACATGTATATAAGAACTGAAGAACATAAAAAACTTCGAGTCCATGCAATTCAAACCTATGCCCTCTTGAGACATGTAGTTGTCACAATTGGATGAGGATGGAGTAACAGAAAAATTCCAACAGACCCAGTTAAGCATGCAAAGTGTTTTTAATGGCAATGCATACAAAAATGTGTGGAGGTGGTTACACAAAGCAGGAGACAATGCAGCATGCACTCATAGGTACAACTTCCCAGATTCCCACAATGACTGTCACCAGCACTGGGTGAAGATTCCACCAAGCATGGGAAGTTGCCCTTGTACTTCTCATAGGTGACTTGGCACCCTTCTGCTTGCCCCTGCTCCCATCATACTTTCGTACCTGCTGCCAACTGCTCTGAACACTACCTGTTCATCGGGTGCGAGTATCATACAACATAGCCCCAGGCCCAGGGTTCTAGCCCACTGGACATGTAGCCCTACAACATAACCATGCAGACAGAATAAAATGGCTTGTAAGATAAAAGCTAAAAAATGGTAACCAGGGAGTGAAGAAGGAGACAAGTGATCTCACTCTGACTTGTTTTGAAGATACTGGAACTTCTCACTGATGTTTCTTAAGTCAATCCTTGGCCTACTGGTTGGCGTGATCATCATTTTATTTATTTAATTTTAACATGTCTTTTAGCTCTGTCCACACTACATAATGAACAATACTAGCAGGTTCATATTGTCTACACTGTGCTTGTTTTGGAATCTGTACAGAAAAGCAAACTTCATACGAAGAGGCTGCATATAAATGGTAGAAGGAGGAAGAAAAATTTGATGGTTTATAAATGATTGATGGTTGACAACTACTTAAAGACAATTTGAAATTAAGAAAAAAATTATACATTTTCTCTAATTGATCACAAATACTAATTTGCAGGACAGATTAAAAATGAAATATAATTTCTTAATTGTATGGACTATGGTAAGATTTAGAATTAATAATAACTAGGTAAGAATCCAACCTGGTATACAAAGGTACAATAGGAGGTTGGAAGATTTTAGTTAGAGAGTGGTACCAGGTAGGGATAAACCTCAAATGACAAAACAGGTTTCCAGAACACTATGCGACATGTAAGTATTTGATCGTTCACCCAGTTAGTTATTTTACTAGCTAAGTCCTTTGCTGCTGTGAACGTCCATTGGGATAGCATATAGAAATAAATAGTGTATAGTGTGTTTTAGAGACTGAAAGGTGTGTCCCTAACCAGATTTTTGGAATTCGCCTTATATGTGGGATGTTAGTAATCCCAACATGGTTGAAATCTGGTTCATGGTAATAGATAATTATAGTGACGCAAAATTTCCCCTCTTGCCTCCTCTTTCCCTCCCCCCCAAGCAACTGAAGTCTGTTTTGTATTTTAGGTCTCCAAATACTACTCACAAATCTGGATTTATTCCTGTGACTCATATTGTTTTTAATTAATATCATCTGTTCTTTTTCTAATTTTTATTATTGTCTAGTTCAATTTTTAGAAATTAGTTTTCAGTCACTTACATAGTAAACTTAAAAACGGCTTTTGGCTGAAACAGAAGCAGCATCTGTGGGCAATCTACAAAGATTATGAAATCATCATGCCACCCAGCAGGTAGAATGACAAGATCTCCTAGAAAAACCTAGCATGATCATTCCAGGACAGGAATGGCACATTCCAGAATGGCTGGCATTGCTGAGCTCTGCCACATCCACTGTCAGCTGTGTCAGTCATCCTACTTAAAGGGAACCCAGAATACCCTGCCTTCGTTTTTGTCCCCTAATCTACATATAGCCAAAGGAAGCTCAAGGACTCTAAAATGTGGCCATAAAACATCATGTATTAAATACAATTGGAGTGGAACTGACATAAGACAGTTGTCCTTGTCATTCTTCTAGGGCCTTTTCATCTGAGGTGTGACTGTACTGAAGGATGCAGTTTATCTTGGGTCAGCTTTTCAAGAGATGATAAAATCTCATTTTTTGGCACATATCCTCAATTGACTTTTTTAATCTTCTGAGTAGGAAACTTCCTATAATATAAAATGCAGGCACAAAGAAAAAAAAGAGTCTCTTTATACATTAGTTCCCCTTCCCTTTTTTTAAACAAAATACTACATGCCAACTTGCAAGTGAAGCTTTGAAAACTCTAATTTTCCTCTTTGAAGCCTCAAAGGGTGGCATTGGCAAGGATAGATCCTATTTCACATATATAGCCAGCCAGGTTTCTTCTCAATTGCTAGTAACATCTGGTATCCCTCTAGGGTCTATTTGAGATCCATAATTATTTCTTTACCATGTTAATGATTACAAATATCTCTTTTCCACTCCTGTGCTTCTTCCAGACTTTTCTTTCTTTACTGTTGACACATCATTGTAAGAAAAATAAATAAGACAATTCCTAATTCCATGGTTGAGGTTTCCGCCTCACAAAATGATAATCATCAACAGGAAGAATGGTTCATAAGTAATGGTCTGAATCAAGTGATTCTAATACCAAATGTAAGATAATTGCTTTTCTTAGAAACCATCAATCTAGTTTTCTATCTTCTCTACTCCCTGTGGATCCAAAACCTCTCTCCAGGGATATATTTGGCCTCCAATGTTGTGGGGGAAAGTTTTTTTTTTTACAATGCCAGTAATTTGGGAAAAGACCACCCAATCTTGATTTGCCTTACTTCCGTGTTTTATCTTCCTATTGGCAGGGAAGCCAGATTTTCAAACCAACACCTCACATAGGCCTGGGAAGATATTTAGCCATAATGGATTGGTCAACCCCTGACTCCTGAGTATAAAACAGTTCCTTAGGGGCACCTGGGTGGCACAGCGGTTAAGCGTCTGCCTTCGGCTCAGGGCGTGATCCCGGCGTTATGGGATCAAGCCCCACATCAGGCTCCTCCGCTATGAGCCTGCTTCTTCCTCTCCCACTCCCCCTGCTTGTGTTCCCTCTCTCGCTGGCTGTCTCTATCTCTGTCAAATAAATAAATAAAATCTTTAAAAAAAAAAAACCAGTTCCTTAAACCAACTGGACACATTCAGGCTGGAGCAGGAAAGACACTTCTTGTACATGAAGGGTCATCTGTCCTATAAGTACCTCAGAAATCACCAATAGCCTTTTTACTGAGCTATAGGAGGATTCTACAACTCTAGGATTCTTCAACTCTAAGGTCAAAGGAAATACACCAAAGTTAGTATTTACATGCTATGTCTTTAGCAATATTAATGATAAAATACAAATTCTAGGATGGAAAAAAATCTGAGATCTCGCTATGCCTGAGATTGGGGTTTATAGAATCCCGCCTGACATCTGTGGACCATCTTTCCTTAATTACTTAGTATGCTTAGATATTCCAGTATATTCTGGTGATTTTGCAATGCACCATTTCTTCTCAAAGAGTGGTCCAAGAGCTATACCTACCTAAGTGTTGTATGACATTTCCCTTCTTGTGACATATAATTAGATTTGGACAAGAGCCCGGCACACATTAAAGAGCTGGAGCTATCATTCTGTCTCTTCCCACCTAGAGTGTGAGTGTCCTGAGGGTAGGATTCTTGTCCCTGTGTACATGAGAGCCTCCCCAGTACCTAGAAGAGAGACTGGCACATTAGCAGGATTTTACTAAATATCTATTGAATGAATGAATGAGAGAAAACTTTAGTACAATAAATCATCAAAAGTCTCTGTGTGAGGCAATCAGTAAGTATGGAGGAGTCTTGAGGATGAACAGGATAAGTGGACCAGAGTTGATGGAACAAACTTAGCAGAGAAGATAAGATTTGAACTGGCCATGAAGGCAGAGCAAGATTACAGTGAGTGGAAGGCTCTCCACAGAATGGGAGTGGGGTGGGGGATAAGAGCCAGGGCTAGGAGTAAAAGGGGACCTGCAGGGAGATCCCTCTCTCTTTACCTTCTCCAAAGCCTGTTGTGATGGTGGATGGTGTTTTGGCCCACCATCTGGGGTCTGCCTCCCTCAGGGTCCCATGCAGCCACCCTCATTTGTAGCCACTTTCTTGTACCACTTCTTGGAAGTCAGTTACCAGTCCCCTTGCAACTCCATCTCATAGATGAGCAGAGAGAAATGTTCAGGATGCCCAGCTCTTCACCCTTTCCAATCCCCAGTAATCTCTCCTGTATGTCTTCCCCTTGCTCTCTCCAGAACCTTCTCTCTCTCCTCCCGATATCATCTTATCAACGGATTTGAGCTTTTGTGAAAGCAAAACTTTGTGCTTGTGCTTTCCCTATGACAAAGATTCCTGAGGTAGACTTCCAGTACGTCCAGGTAATCTTAGCAAATTGAGGAGAAGGGAAAAATCAGGGAGAAAAAATATGTAAATATTTTAGTAAATTAAACTTCCACAATTTCTGCCAGTGGCTGTAGACCTCTTTCTACTCTCCTAAAGCACTTTAGATATAACTAAATAAATGTAAAACTTGTCAAAAAGAGTTGGAAACAACCCAAAATGCTGGGTTCAAACCTGATTTGTGTCCTCTGGGAAATTTAGAGTCTAACAGAAAATGATACAGCACAATCAGGACCTTTCTTGTCCGTGACTTTATTAATTAAATACAACAGGGTCTGGTCAAGAGTAGGACTATAGGTGATTAAGAAATTAAACTGAGGAAAATACAAACTGAACTGAAGCAAAGAGATTTAGTTTCCTGTATGAGTCATCCAAAGAGAGTGAATATTTAAAAATTTATAAATTTTTAAGTTTTAAAAAAAAATCAATGGGGGCGCCTGGGTGGCACAGCGATTAAACACCTGCCTTCGGCTCAGGGCGTGATCCCGGCATTATGGGATTGAGCCCCACATCAGGCTCTTCCTCTATGAGCCTGCTTCTTCCTCTCCCACTCCCCCTGCTTGTGTTCCCTCTCTCGCTGGCTGTCTCTATCTCTGTCGAATAAAGAAATTTAAAAATCTTTAAAAAAAAAATCAATGAAATGAAAAAAAAAACAAAATAAGTGAGCTAATTTAGACTGAGAAAATGAAGTCCATTCTTTTTTAGGAAAGGAATCTTTGAGGGTGTGCTGGGAAGGCAGTTTACCCTCTCCGAGCCTCCTGCCTCTCTTTCAACTGTGGGCCTCCTGGCGAGCACATAATAGCATCATGTGTAATTGCATTAAATTTGAGGACACTCCAGGGTGGTATTAATAGCATGTTTCATATTTTTTTCATGGCTTACGGAGCAATAACTGTTAACTACTGTAGGCTAGAACTGCTTTGTGCTAGAGATACCTGAGAGTGGTCTATTTATCTATTATTCTTTTCTGTCCATCTATTGACCAGTCATTTGATTTATCAACCAGTCAACTAACTGATCTATGAATCTTCCTTCCTTATTCTTACCCTCCCTCCCTCCCTTCTTGTCTTCTCTCCTTCCAAACTAAAATCTAAATTAAACCTAGTTGCTTCCAGTTGCCTGGAAGTTGAGCTCTGAATTTTAATCTTACCTTGGGTCCTCACTAATAAGATGTCACCAATGTGTGTGACCTGTAACTTCCACACCTATTGAATGAAGGGATTAGATTAGCTCCTTACCAGTGCAGCCACTAGTTAAAGGCATATCTAGTCTCTGGTTCAGAGTGTCTCCATAGAGATCCCTGACTTACCACTCCCTGTTTGTGTGACCTTGGTCAACTTATTTAACCTCACTGTGCCTTAGTTTCCTTATCTGTGAAATTAGGATCATAATTGTACCTATTGGCTATTTAGAAGATTTAATGAGATAATATATAGAGAACTTAGAGCATGGTACATATTAAATGCCCAATAGACATTAAGATTATTAAATTTTTATTTTATTTTAAAAATTACTATTTCATTTTTTATTTTTTATTTTAATTCCAGTATACAGTGTTATATTACTTTCAGGTATACAATATAGTGATTCTGCAATTCCATACATTACTCGGGGCTCATCATGATAAGGGTACTCTTAATCCTCTTCACATAGTTCACCCATCCCTGCACCCACCTACCCTCTGGTAGTCATCAGTTTGTTCTGCATAGTTTAGAGTCTGTTTTGGGGTGTGTCTCTTTTTTTTCTTTGCCTTGTTTCTTAAACTCCATATATGAGTGAAATCACATGGTATTTGTCTTTCTCTGACTTATTTCACTTAGCATTATATTCTCTAGATCCATCCATGGAAATGCAATCTTGCAAATGACAAGATTTCATTCTTTTTTATGACTGAATTATATATTCCATTGTATATATATGCCACTTTTTTATTCATTCATGTATCAATGGACATGTGGACTGCTTCCACAATTTGGCTATTGTAAATAATGCTGCAGTAAACATAGAGGTGCATATATCTTCTCAATTTCATGTTTTCATATTCTTTGGGTAAATACCCAGTAGTGAAATTACTGGATCATATAGAAATCTATTTTATTGAGGGTTTTTATCATGAATAGATGTTGTACTTGTCAAATGCTCTTTCAGCATCTATTGAAATGTTTTTATCCTTTCTCTTGTTGATGTAATGTACCACATTGATTGATTCGTGACTATTGAACCACCCTTGCATCCCAGGAATAAATCCCACTTGATCGTGGTGAATGATTTTTTTAATGTATTGTTGGATTCAGTTTGCCCGTATTTTATTGAGGATTTTTGTATCTATGTTCATCAGAAATATAGGCCTGTAGTTCTCTTTTTTTTAATCAGGATAATGCTGACCACATTGAATGAACTTGGAAACTTTCTTCCTCTTCTATTTTTGGAATAGTCTGAGAAGAGTAAGTATTAGCTGTTCTTCATATGTTTGGTAGAATTTGCCTGTGAAGCCATCTGGTCCTGGACTTTTGTTTTTTGGGAGTTTTTTGATTGCTGATTCAATTTCATTGCTAGTAATCAGTCTATTCAAATTTTCTATTTCTTCTTGCTTTAGTTTTGGTAGGTTTATGTTTCTAAGAATTTATCCATTTCTTCTAGGTTGTCCATTTGTTGGCATATAATTTTTCATAATATGTTCCTATGATACTTTGTATTTCTGTGGTGTTGGTTGTTATTTCTCCTCTTTCATATCTGATTTTGTTTATTTGTGTCTTCTCTATGTTTATTTTTTATGATGATGAATCTGACTAAAGCTTTATCAATTTCATGGATCTTTTCAAAGAACCAGCTCCTGGTTTCATTGATCTGTTCTATTGGTTTTTTTAGTTTCTATACTGATCTGCTCTAATCTTTATTATTTCCTTCCTTATACTGGTTTTGGGTTTTGTTGTTTTTTTTTTCTAGCTCCTTTAGGTGTAAGGTTAAGTCGTTTGAGATTTTTCTTACTTCTTGAGATAGACCTGTATTGCTATAAACTTTCCTCTTGGGACAGCTTTTCCTGCACCCCAAAGATTTTGGACTGTTGTGATTTTATTTTCATTTTTCTCCATGGTTTTTTTTATTTACTTTTTGATTTTGTGGTTGGCCCACTCATT
Organism: Ailuropoda melanoleuca; assembly: GCF_002007445.2. NCBI lineage: Eukaryota > Metazoa > Chordata > Mammalia > Carnivora > Ursidae > Ailuropoda > Ailuropoda melanoleuca. The sequence goes on from NC_048231.1 coordinate 2,211,660, forward strand.
GTTTAGTAGCATGTTATTTAACCTCCATGTATTTGTACACTTTCCAGACTTTTTCTTGTAATTAATTTCCTGTTCCATAGTGTTGTAGTCAGAAAAGATGCCCGGTATGTCTTCAGTCCTTTTGAATTTGTTGAGACTTGCTTTGTGGCTTAATATGTGATGTAGTCTGGAGAACGTTCCATGTGTACTTGAAAAGACTATGTATTCTGTTGTTTTAAAATGGAATATTCTCAATATATCCGTTTGATCCATCTGGTACAGTGTGTCATTCAAAACAACTATTTTGGATGATCTGTTGATTTTCTGTTTGGGTGACCTATTAATGTAAATAAGGTGTTAAAGTCCCCTACTATTATTGTCTTACTATCAACTGCTTCTTTTATGCCGCTTTATGTATTTTGGTGCTCCCATGTTCAGTGCATAACTATTTACAATGTTATATCTTTTGTAGGATTCTTCCCTTTATGATTTTATAGTATCCTTCTTTGTCTCTTGTTACAGTGTTTGTTTTAAAGTCTATTTTGTCTCATATAAGTATTACTACCCCAGCTTTCTTTTCACTTCCATTTGCATGATAATTGCTTTTCCATCCCTTCACTTTCAGTCTGCATGTGTCTTTAGGTCAGAAGTGAGTTTCTTATAGGCAGCATATAGATGGTCTTACATTTTTATTTATTCTGTCACCCTATATATTTTGATTGGAACATTTAGTCCATTTATATTCAAAGTAATTATTGATAGGTATGTACTTATTGCCATTTTGTTATTTGTTTTATGGTTGTTTTTGTAGTTCTTCTACAAAGTTCTTTGCTGTTCCTTTTTACTCTTGCTCTGTTCTCTCATGATTTGCTGACTTTTTTAGTGATACACTTGGATTCCTTTCTCTTTAGTTTTGCATATTTATTCCAGGTTTTGATTTGTTTGATATACCATTAGGTTTGTATATAACATCTCATGCATATAGCAGTCTATATTAAGTTGATGGTCACTTAAGTTTGAAGCTATTCTTTACTCCTCTTCCCTCTACAGTTTAGGTATATTGTCATACTTTACATCCTTTTTAAAAATTTTTTTAAGGATATGATTGATTGATTGATTGATTAGAGAGGGAGAGTGGGGGAAGGAGCACAGAGAGAGGGACAAGCAGACTCCACACTGAGCACAGAACCTGATGAGGGGCTCCATCCCACAACCCTGAGATCACGACCCGAGTCAAAACCAAGAGTTGGACACTCAACAGAATGAGCCACTGAGGTGCCCCTTTACGTCCTTTTATTTTATGAATCCCTTGACTGACTTTTATAGATATACTTAATTTTACTGCTTTTGTGCTTTCTATTTTTCTTACTCCTACTTGTGATCTTTCCTTTCCAAAGAGTCCCCTTTAACAATTCTTGTAGGGCTGATTTAATGGTCATGAATTCCTTTAACTTTTGTTTGTTTGGAAAACTCTTTATCTCTCCATCTATTCTGAATAATAGCCTTGCTAAATAGAGTATTCTTGGCTGCAGGTTTTTTTCTTTCAGCACTTGGAGTGTTTCATGCCACCCGCCTCTGGCCTGCAAAGTTTCTGCTGAAAAATCAGCTGATAGCCTTATGGAATTTCCCTTTTATATAACTGTTTTCTTTTCTCTCGCTGCCTTTAAAATTCTCTCTTTAACACTACCTTTTGCCACTTTAATTACTATGTGTCTTGGTGTGGACCTCCTTGGGTTGACTTTGTTGGGGTCTGTCTGTGCCTCTTGGATCTGGATTTATGTTTCCTTCCCCAGATTCAGGAAGTTTTCAGCTATTATTCCTTCAAATAAATTTTCTGTCCCCTCCTTTCCCTTTTGATTCTGGGATCCCTATAATGCAAATGTTATTAGACTTGATGGTGTCACTGAGTCTCTAAGTCTATTTTCATTTATTATTATTTTTTCTCTCTCCTGTTCAGCTCAATTGCTTCCCATTCCTCTGTCCTTCAGGTCACTGATCCATTCTTCTGCTTCCTCTAGTGTACTTTGTGTTCCATCTAGTGTATTTTTAATTTCAGTTATTGAGTTCTTCATCTCTGATTGGTTCTTTTTTATGTTTTCTGTCTCTTTGTTAAAGGTCTTACTGAAGTTCTCTACACTTCTCCAGTCCAATGAGTATCTGTATGACTGTTACTTTAAATTCTCTATCAGGCATGTTATTCATCTCCATTTCATCTAGGTCTCTTGCTATGATGTTGTTCTGTTCTTTCATTTAGGACATATTCCTCTATCTCCTCATTTTGTCTAACTCTCTACATCTGTTTCTGTGTATTAGGACAGCCAGCTATGTCTCCTGCTCTTGAAAGCAGTGGCCCTATGAAGAGGTCCTGTAGTGCCCTCCAGAAACTTGCACTTCAGCAGTGTCTCCTAGCATGTTGCATGTGCCCTACTGTTTTGGCCGAACTGCTTTTGCCTTCCGTCCAATTGTCTGCAATGACTCTCTTTGTCTGTTGTTGGCAGGGTTTATTCCCTGTGTTGTTTTTGGGCCACTCTGGGGCCCCTTGGGCTTGAGTTGAGTTAGACCAGGTGTTTTCCAGAGATGAAATAGCACCAGACTTCCGGGTACTTTCCCTGTGTTGTCCTTTGTGCTTTCATTGATGACCAGGGTCTCCAATCAGACCAGATGCCTGCCCCCAGCCCACTGCTGGGACTGCAGTTGGACTGGTGCATGTGGTCATCTTCCCCTCTCCCCAGGGTAGGAATCACTTTGGAGTGGTGCTGGCCCCAGTCAAGGCTGCTTGCACACCACACACTTGTGCCACTTCTTTGGATGGACTCTGGCCAAAGGCACATTGGATGGGTCAGGACTGCAAGAGAACCAGGTGGTGGACTTGTGGTGTTAGCAAGATTGTCAGGGTCTGCTGTGGAAGGAGACCTGGAACCAAGGCTTGCCTGGAGGGGCTGTGTCCACAGGAGTATGCAAGATTGGGCATGCTGTTAGCAAACTAGGTGGACAGTTTTGGTGGTAGACTAGTTCTCACAGGTGTCTATGTATCTAGGCTGGAGGGCAGAATGGAAATGGCACCTGCCAGCTCCTCTGTTCCCAGAGAAGTCTCCCAGTGATCCTGCCCCTCTAGCACATGGTCTGAGATTAGTAAACAAATCTGTCTTCCATATACCCCAGATGTTTTTTAAATTGCTGCTTCTCTGCTGTATCTCTGCAGGGCTGTTTGTTGTGCTCTTTAAGGGTGGGGACTCAGTTTCCTCTCACCCTCCCAGCTCTCACAGAACCAAGCCCACTGATTTTTAGAGTTCCAGGTGTTAAGCTTTGGTGATTGTAAAAACTTGCAACATCAGTCCTTCTGGTTTCCAAAGCCAAGTGTTACGGGGATTTGTTTTCCCCACTTGCATTCTCCTTGTGGGCTTCCTGATGTGAGAATCTGTTTCTCTCTACTCTCTGGATCTACAGTGTCCCCCAGGTCTGTTTAGCTCCCAACCACATCTCCACCCTTCTTACCCTCTTTGATGTGGCCTCTTCTGTACATTTACCTATGGGGAGTCTGTTCTGCCAATATTCAGGTCATTTTCAGGGTTATTTACACTCTGTGTCCTGGGGAATCCCAAGAGGGCTGGGCAAACTGGGAGCACAGCCCCTGGCTGCGTTGCTAATACTGCTGCCCAACAGACTCAGATAAACTTGTTGCAAGAGAGGCCAATGAATCGAGAGACAAGCGTTTGAAAAAGAGAAAGGAAAGATTTATTTTGGATGCCACCAGCCAGAGTAGGGGGAAGCCTCAATCCTTGACAAGTGACCTCTCCACTTGCAAGATGGACACCTAGAGATTTTTAGGAAGAGAGAGATTTGGGGGGTACATGCAAGAAAGCAGGCAAACAGTGCATGATCATAAGTGGAGGTAGGTATGTGTCTCATGGTGATTATGGACAGGGAAGGGGTCTGTGGGATGTGGTCTTCCAGGCATTCCATTGCTACCAGGGCTTTTATGGCCTGATGATTAGAATGTTCTGGTCATTGCAAAATGTCTTCATCAGTGCCTCCAGAGAGGTGCAATAAGAAATAAGAACAATGGGTTTCAGTTACAGCATGAATTAAGTGGTCTTGCCTATTTCTGGTTTTAACTCCTGGGGCCTACAGTTGATCAAGGGAGCTCACTGACATATATGGCAGCACTTCGTAGAACAAGATAAAATGTCAGCTTCCCTAAATTGTGCTCAGAAGGGAATACAAAGAGAGGAACTTGCATTGATTTTAGTAAAGATTTATTCATACTTCGGTTCTGAAGTCAGTCACCATCTGTTGACATATTTGCCACTTGGTATTCTAGGGAGCTTCTATTCTATATTAAGCCTGAAATTGGGATCATTGTTATTTCTATTTAACTTGCTCTCATGGTTGCCCTGTGTCTGTATGTGTGTGTGTATCTATGTTTATATGTGTGTGTGCATGTCTGTGTGTGTGTGTGTGTGTGTGTGTGTGTGTGTGTGTCCAGTCTGAGCCTCTGACCAATATTGAGGTCAACAGTGGAGTAGAGGTGGAGGTTGCTCCTGGAAGGCCAAAGAGAGTTGCCAACTGTCCATCTCTGACATGGTGGGGGAGCAAAGTTAATCTTATACAGAAGTTGAGATCACTGATGTCCTCCTCTCTCCTCAAACAGCACCACTTCCTTTACCTGGCTGATATTCCCCCTCCTGGTTTCCCTGTGGAGCTTCCTCCCTCAGGACTGTCAGACATAAACCTTGCTTCCCCAGTCCCCTCAGCCACTCCCATGCCCTGTCATTCAAAATGCTTGTTGTCCTGTCCCTTTCTGGGAGGAGCTTGCTCTCAGCTAGTTATCTTGTGGGATGAGATTTGCTAAGGTTTTAGAGATTGTTAACAACTTAATATGTAATTTCTCCATGTAACAAATTCATATTTAACTAGCAGTCCCCAAACAGTGTTTTACTTCTCTTCAGTTACTCCCATGTAATCATCTGATGGTGGACTTCTAGGAATCTCAATAGGGAAGAAGTTTGAAGGGAAAATAGAACTCTTCTGACGTTCTCTGTTGTCACCATGAACGTGCCTGCCCACTTCTACAAGCAAGGCAGGGCCTGCGCAGCATCCCCCATTATGCAGAGGTAGCAGCTGCCATTCTAGGATTTATAGTCCATTTGGCTAATTACTTGCTAGGTTCCCCCTACTAAAGTCTTGGAACCAGAATACAATGTAAGAGAGGTGATGGCCAGAGAATTGTGACTGAACCCTCACATTGCATTTTTTCTCACTGGCTAGTAGCCAGGATTTTATCGTGTTTATTGCAGATGTTAACATCATCAAATTGGGTCATCAGAAGTGAGATCCACACCTCAGCTGACCTGGGTAGAGTTAGGGCAACAAGGGACCTGTTTGTTTTAATGTATTTTAAAATGACTCAAGCCCTGTTTACTGTCTGGTTATATTGCTTAGAAACCTCATAATTTTGACCTGAATCCAAGTTATAAATGGAACATTTGGAAACTATGGAAAAATGTTCTTGGAACTCTATCATTATTCAGGAAACTTTTTTCCATGTTAACTCTGCGTGACTCTTATATGTAGGTATAACTTAATAGCTTAAAACGATCTATTTTGGGGTGTTTGTCCCTGTATCATAAAGGAAGATACATTATCTTCTATTCCTCAAGTTCCTACCTCAGATGATAAAAGAGACACTTCCACTAAATTGGTGGTGTTGGAAAGAAACTTTTCTCCCCCCTTTCCTCTATTCATTCTCCCCAGGGAGGAATAGTAACCAAAACTAGTGAGCACACCTGCTATCTATCAGGCAGCAACCACGGCCCATGTGTGGCTTCTTTCTCTCTCTCGCCTCTCTCTAGAGAGATGGCCTCCCTGCAGCTGCCTATGCCTACGTCTCCTCCACGTGGTGAGCCTGCTGGGAAAGGGTCTGTCCTTGCAGGTAAACACCAAGGCTTGTCCAGTTGCTTTGCCAGGACCAGGTGGAAATGCAATTCAAGGCACAGGACTCGAAGAGATCTCTTGGACTCCATAGTCTGAGCTACATTTTCCAGTCCAGCTTTACTAGTAATCAAGCTGTTATTTTGGTTTCTTATTCTTACTTCTTTCTCAGTTTTCCCAGACCTTGAGAGAAGAATGTGATTCACTCAGGCCCAACAGATTGGTATAATGAAATCATGGAATTGGAGGATCTTTGTACCTGCAAGGAATCTTAAAGATCATGCTAAATAATTCCAGTGTGATTCATGAACAAACGAAGACATGGAGACATTAATCTCCTTGCCCAGAGTTTCTCAGATTTTTCATGACCACAGTGACATGAAGACTCAGCTCTCCGGAATTTGGATTCAGCAATCTTGCCATTACTGTTAAGTTATTCTTGGCCAACCCTGGACATAGGCACTTGAAATCTTTGTGTCTCTCTCCCAACATCACCTTGGGGGACTTCAACATCCAAAGGTGCTCTTTTAGCAAGCAGGTTTCTCAGTTCTGACTTTCCTCCTCTCCAATGAACCTTTGCCCCACCTTACTTGAGCCAATCATTGTAACAGTCACACAAGGAACATTTTCAGTAGCTTAAATTTCTCTACCACCAAAATTGCTCATTTAAATACTGTTATTTTCTTCCTATCCCCCTGCCTCTCTCCTGCTTGCTAGTGAAATCACCACCACTGCAACGATTTTTTAGCCACACTGACACCCCCATTAATTGGCCTCCTCTATTTTCTCTTGCACTGCCCCACCCCCAACACCTGTTCTCACTTTCTCAATACCAAGCTTAGATTCCAGGGCCCTTCATTTCAATCGCTCTTTTTATTTATTCCCCTAATCCTACCAACCCTCTGTCCTTTCATCAGACCCTAACAAAACAACTGGGAGTAAATCTCACTCTTCGACTTCCCCATTCCTGAGTACAGGCAGATGAATACTGCTGACGAAAATCGCACAGGAAAATCTGTACCTCTGTAAATTTGAGGTCTCCAGCTTCTCCTGTCATGGTGGCATTGTCTAATAAGCCTACTGCATTTCTCTGGCATCTCATTCTTGTATCTTCTACAATGACAATTTCAAAACGTGTACATGATCCTTAAACCTCTGAATCCTGGGATGTCTGGGTGGCTCATAGGTTGAGCATCAGACTCTTGATTTCTGCTCAGGTCATGATCTCAGGGTCCTAGGATCCAGCCCTGCCTCAGGCTCCTTGCTCAGTGCAGAGTATGCTTGTCCTTCTCCTTCTGCTCTGCCCCTCTCTTGCTCTCCCTCTCTCTCTCTATCTCTCTCTCTCCTCTCTCTCTCAAATAAATAAATAAATAAAGTCTCTAAAACAACAACAACCGCTGAATCCCTTTCTCCCTCTCAACTGCAGATGCCTCTTTGTTTAGATAAAATGTAAATCACCAGGTGAGAACTCCTCAACTCAAAATGACCGAACTCACTCTCTTCTCTTCCCATCACAATGGAGGTTCATGCCTCCTTCCCAGGGTCAGTCCCTTCACCCGTGTTCAGGAGTCCATCCCTCTCACCTCTGATAAACCCTGTGCAGGTGTTTCTCTCCTGCTGTGCTACAGCACACATAGCATTCTTGAACTCTTCATGTACCTGTCAGACGAAATTATCTTTATTGAGTTGTAGCAGTAAAGGTCATGATGGAATCTGTCAGACCAGGTTTCAAGGGATAGTGGTCCAGTGACATGGCATATTCTATTATTTTTAAAGTGTGCCATCCCACTCATATGAAGGCTCTCTATATATAATAAACTATTTTTATAGGCATTTAAATATACTAGAGTCTCTGTCATCTTCAGAACAAACAGACATATAAACCAGCAGACAGAAATGCTCCCTCCGTTGCACATTATGCCTCCATTGCCCTATCTTTTCAGAAAAGATGTCTGGACTCTATGCTTCTATTTCTTCACCTGCCTTCACTCTTTAACTTTCATCTTTTCATCTCCCCACCTGCCCCAGTACCTGCCCTTACTAAGCCCACCAGTGAATGGTCCCTTTCTCTTCTCATCTTACTCTCTCAGCAGCATCCATCCCAACAGACCATCCCTTCCACCCTAAGACAGGAAGATGACATTGTCATTTCCTTGTTTTCTTCAGAATCCCCAAGCCATGTCTCAGTCTGTTTCACTGCTGGTTCCACGGCACTGTGACCACCTCTTCAATGTCCAAGCTCCATTACTCTCATAGCTAAACGGTGTCATCCAGGTATTCAAGCCTCAGGCTCACAGCCAATGAGCTGTGGAGGACTTGACTTCACTCTCAACGTTTGTGTGGGTTGTGTGTAGCTAAGGTTTATCATCAGAATCCCATTCTGAGGCTTACCAAACTTTGGTTCAGAGATGAACACGTGACCCAATTCTAGCTAACGGAAGGAGAGCTTTAGTAGGGACTTCAGAGGGAAAAGCTTCCTCCTTCTCTGAGAAAATAACAGAACCACTCTCCTTTCTCAGTGTGGAAAAGCAGCATGTAGCCCTGCAAATTTTAGGCAGCTATCCTCCAACTACGTAAAAGAGTCAGGCTTGAGAAGGAAGCCAACACCACACAGAGCAGTGCCCAGACATGGGAAGAAATTGAGAAGTTAATGGCGTGATTAAACTGCTGAATCTAACCAATCCTGAAGCCCACATTCCCACTGGGCTTTCTCATTTCATAACCTCTTATTGTTTGAGACAGTCTAATTATTGCAACTATTACAATTATTGGTCTAATTATTTGCAACCAAATTCATTGTTTCTGATTCAAGGGCCTTTAATTTGTGGATTTCCTCTAGGGTCTGATTGTTTTTCTCTTCTGCATTTTCATCCAACCACAAGGCTCCAGTGATCATTTACATGTTGATGGTCAAAATTATATCTCTAGACCAGACTTCTCCTCTAAAGGCTAGATATATATATTTAACTGCTAATTATCTCCCCATAGGTGGCTTACAGGCAGCTTAAACTCATCAAGTCCAGAACTAAACTGATCTCCAACCTCACCACTTCCCCAGGCCCTCATATACAGCCTGTTTCTTCTACAGGGTTCCCTGGCTTAATAAGTGCACGAAGCCTGATCTTTGAAGTCATCCTTACCTTGCTCCTCATATTCAATCACTTCCTGCCAATTCTACCTTCTAAGTAACCTTAACACATCAATTTCCCTCCATCTTTACTGCCTTTGCCTTGGCCCAAACCTCCAACATCTTCGCCTGAAATAGGCAACAGCCTCTCCTAACTGGTATTCCTGCCCTACACATGCTCCTCTCTGATGCATCATCCACTTCACAACCTGAAGGAGCTTTGAAAAATGGAAATTTGATCATGATGTTCTCTGCCTAAACTTTTAAAAAGTCTGAAATCATTATAGTTAATATCATCACTCGCATTAATTCTGCCCCCAAACAATAACAACAGCAATTGTAACAGCTTTCTATTTCATCTATTTTGTTTATTTATCAAACTCCTAAGTTCTTTACAGTATTTCATTTTCTCTTCCCAGTGACACCACAAAGAAGCTATGATGTTGTTTACAAGAGGGGAAACTGAGATTAGAGAGGAGATCAAGCAGTTTTCCCTAGGTTACCTAGCTGGAAATTGGAAAGTGGGGATTTGAGCCCAGGTTTGCTTGATTCCAGAGATGGAGTTCTTAACTGGCACTTCATATGACTACAGCTGCTATGATTTGGTCCCTCCTCACCTTTCTAGCTTCATCTCAGGAAATTCTTTTCTAGGTTAATAATCCAGCCATATCAGTCTTCTTCCTGTTCCTCAAACATGCAGTCCTTCCTTACCAGTTCCTTCTGTCTGGAACGTTCTTTCTCTCCCTGCTTCTCTGAGACAGGTCAGGTATCAGGACTTGCTGATGTTGTATCTCATAGACATCATAAAAAACTCAGGCTCTTTATGCCCTTTGCTGTGTAGTCCACAGCCTCTATTTCATCTTTTTGGGCCAAGAAATAACACAAGCAGTACTTGGGCATGCTGCAGAAAATGCTAGCTTGGTTGATTTATTAAATTTCCTAGGTCTGATTTGTCTTACAATGATTTGGGCCATTTGTCCTTGAGATAGTTTGGCACTTTGGGGTCAATGTATTCAATCTGAATTGCAGGAGTGTATGCTTGAGAAACCGTACAGTAGAACATTGGAGGCCAAAGCTGAAAAAAGTATGCTACAGCTTGCTACAAAGAGTCATGTATACATGAGAGCCAGTTCAGCAGATGGAATTTTTGGATAGCCTCCATGGTCATCCCAAGCAGCTAGAATTATTATCCACACACCCTTCTTATGGAAATTGATCCAGCACTTGGATAGACACATACCTCAGGCTCTCAAAATTAGAGATATCTGTGATCATCCATGACTTTTTGGGGAAGACCCTCAATTACCATTCAAATTCAGCATGAAGCATTTTCTTGAAGAATCAGAGAAAGAAGACCTAAATATCACTGTTAAGAAACAGAAAATGGCAGGGGCTGTGGGGCACCTGGGTAGCTCAGTCGTTAAGTATCTGCCTTCGGCTGAGGTCATGATCCCAGCGTTCTGGGATTGAGCCCCCCCATCCCAAGCAGTGGGAAGCCACTCCTCTGCTTGTGGTCCCTCTCTTGCTGCCTCTCTCTCTGTCAAAAAAATAAAATCTTAAAAAAAAAAAAAAAGAAAAAAGAAAAAGAAAATGGGGGCGCCTGGGTGGCTCAGTTGATTAAGTGTCTAACTGTTGATTAAAGTCAGATCATGATCTCGGGGTCATGAGATTGAGCCCCACATCAGGCTCTGTACTGAGTGTGGAGTTTCTTAAGGTTCTCCCTGTCCCTCTCTCTCTGCCCCTCCCCCCGCTCGCTCGCTCTCTCTAAAAAGTTAGTAAATACAAATAAAAAACTAAAAATCATTTCCATTGCTTAGTAGTCTTAGCTACTGTATGAACAGGAATTTGTCCTTAGGGACCCACACTCAAATTGCTTCACTGCTTTAAATAGCAGCATTAACCAAGCCCAATATGTGTTTCAAGTCCAAGAAACAGCAATGCATTTCCAAGATGATATTCTTATATACATAGTAAACAGAGTGTCAAGCCTTTTGACACCATGGTTAACAATATAAAAATTTCAGTTTTTCCTAAGAGAAAAGCTCTATAAGCTCTATTAATAGAAGTTTCTCTGCTTTCTATCACATAGAAGTAAAGAAATAAACAGAGTATCATTTTCAATTATTCCTTTTATAAAAAGAATAAATGCCTAAACCCAAAGGTAGATAGGAAAGACCTCACCATGTGCTCCTTCTAATATTTGTGTTGCATCATGAGGATAGTCTGTCACCTGTCTGTGAAGGAGAAGAGAACTGAGAGTTTCTTATTAAGACTTCAGAAGTGCTTGAATATTTTATTAGTTTCATTTGAAATTTGAATATTTGAAATGATATACTGCAATCTACAGTATGTTGCAAAAAAGTGTGTTTAAAAATAATATATTTTAAGTAATAGTGGTGGAATTCACTGAACCAGTGGAACCTGATCATTTAAAGACTAGTGTCACTTTGGAGGAAATTTGAGAAAATCTTCAAGATGGCAATTGAGTTTGTCCCTCACCTACCTGGCAACAAAATTCAGGAAATACAAGATGAATCACACATTTGGCAATAGCTATGAGAATTATCACATCCTTGGTGAGGAAATTTAGAAGTACCATCCACGGAAAGTCTGAGAAAAGCAAAGCCTTCCTCCAGGAAACCTGAGTGCTTTAAAGCTCTATGCTATCCCTGGATGGTCTCAGTTTCAAGTCCCTGCCATTTTCCATTTAAAGTGAGAATAGTGCAGTTGCTTTCAGAATTGTCAGCAAACAGAGTCAAAGAGTATTAGATTTCAAGCCCAATGGGGGAAACTGGCAAAGTCTATTTTAAACAGTTAACATTACCAGATATTTCATGCACCAAAATATCCAGATGGCAATCCAGCAGGACAGGTCTAAAATTCACATAGAAGTTATCCAACTCAAGTCTTGGAAAAAGTTCCAATTTATGCTCTGACAACCTGAGATCCACCCCCAGCTCTGGAAATTTTCTAGCTTTCCCATAGACATAAAGATAACGCATACTTCACAGTGTTGATTTGAAGATCATCTGAAATAATGTGAACATTTTATAAACCATGGAACACTGTGCAAAGTATCCTCTTTATCTCCATTCACTTTTTCTGGATCATATCCTTTCCACCACCTCTAGGTTTTTGTTCTGTGAAGAATTCCTGACACACACAGAGAAGATCTCCATGGAAAGGTAGAGATGGAGATGGAAGTGATGTGTCTACAAGCCAAGGAACACCAAGGATTGCTGGCAACCACGGGAAGCTGGCAGAGACACATGGAACAGATTTTCCTTCAGAGCTTTCCCTCCTTCCTAAGATTCTCCTTAGGAGAGTTTCCTTAGGACAAACAATACTGCTGATACCTTGATTTCAGACTTCTGGCTTCCAAAACTGTGAAAGTAGATTCCAGTTGTTTCAAGCCACTGGATGTGTGGTCATTTATTACAACATCACTAGAAAATGAATACAGACTTTCATCTGAAAGCTGAACATTCAAATTTCTTAATACTCAGCAATCCCATTCTTTGGAAAATGCCCAAATAAGCTTTTGCACCTGAAAACCTTACTCATAAAATGATGCATTTTATTCACAAAATACTGCAACTTGTTCCACCATTGATTGGATAATGTGATAGATTCACAAAGTGAAATATTTATACAGCAATGAAAATGAATGAACTACAGTTACATGCAACAACGTGGAGAAATCTTAGAAATCTAATGAGTAAAAAAGTCAGTCCTGGAAGACTACATATGGTACAATTTTATTTTTATAGAATAAAATACTAGCAAGATTAAGCAAAATATTAAACCTACATATATCTGTGACTAAGCAGTTTCTTAAAAACTAAATATGTACTTACCATATAATTCAGCAATTTCACTTTTAGGCAGTTATCCCAGAGAAATTCAAAGTTAGGTTCACACTAAACCTGTATACAAATATTCATAGAAGCTTTATTCATAATACACAAAACCCAGAAACAAACCAAAAGCCTCCAACAGGTGAATAGTTAAACTGTGGTACATCTATACCATGGAATACTACTTGGCAATAAAAAAAAACCTTAATAAACATAAAAACTCGGATGGATCTCAGATATTTATATCCTGTAACAAAAGCCAATCTCAAAACTTTCCATACTGTATGATTCCATTAATATAACATTCTCAAAATGACAAAAACTAGAGATGGAGAACAGATTACTGGTCACCAATAGTTAGAAGGGAGTAGGGGAAGGAAGATGACTATGGCTATGAAAGGATGGCCTGAGGACCCTTGTGATGGAACTATTCCATTGCTTGACTGTGGTGGTGGCCACACAAATCTATACATGTGATAAAATTGCATAGGACTAAACATATACACGGACAAATAAGTGCATATAAAACTAGTGAAATCAGAGAATCAAGTTGATGGATTGTACTAGTGTTTAAAAAAAAATTGACCTTCCACCTCCTATAACTTCAGACTCTCCATTCATTCATTGATTCATATATTCATTCAACAAATATTTGCTGAGTATATTATATATGAGCCACTATGCCATCGAAGTAATTCATCGAAGTTGTGAGATATGCTACAATGGAAAAATGTCCAATTCCCACAGCATGTAAAACAGCGAGACCTCACCTTGCCATCTGGGTCAGTGAAGGCTTTCCTAAGACAGCATTGCTTAAGGTAAAACTTAATGGATGAGTAAGCAGAAGCTAGGTAAATAGCTAGGATCTTGCCATTGGGAGAAGGAAGTGTTTCAGGCAGAGAAAATGTATGTGTTAACTCAACTGTTGCCTTGAGCTGGGAAGCAACATGGCTTAGAGGAACTGAAAGATGTTCAACAAGACTGGAGCAAAGAGATTGGGGGACAGAGATGAAAGATGCAGATGGGTTATTCAGGAGCTTGACAGAGTGTTGTAGGCAAGTGCATGGGAGGGGGTGGCTGAGGAAGACTGAATAAGAGGGTTCCTGGAGATAAGAGTGTCAAGGAAATAAGGCACCAAGGAGTTGTATGGGCCATCAACAGGAGCAATGATCATTGTAGGAGTCAGATCAGAGAGGAGATGGATACCAAAGCAGCAGATGGAAAGAAGTTTTAATGGTGGCACAAAAGGCGTAGCTGGAGAAATTTTATCTTATACCCCATAATCTCCATTAACCTCCCAGGGTTACCAAATAGTAGTAGTAGTTGTCATCACCGTCATGGTAGTAGTAGTAGTAGTGCTAAAATTATTGATATGGGCAAGAGATCAATTGCTGTGTGGTAGCATAGGAAATTATGTGTCTTAAATGCTAGATCAGATTGATGCCTGGGGAAGGGAGTGAACTTTTTTGATAGAACTCTTCTGTCTCCAGCTTCTCCCTCTGTATTGGATTCTTCCAGTTTACAGATAAATCCAAATCTTCCTTATTGTAATATCCTCTCTTAACCCTGCATCTACCCCAGCATCTGCTCACTCTTTATAGCTAAACTTACTGAAGAGCTGATGGCCGTGGAATGGTAGTGTCAGAGTTGTCCCCGGCAAGAGAAGGACATTGGCTACTAAGGTCACCTCTATCCCTGTCTTTCAGCTCCCACTCCATAGGGGGCCACTGAAATGATGGAAGATTCTTTGTATCTTATCCTGGCTTGAGAGGGAAAAAGTTGAGAAAGACAAAAGCTGCTTCTTGTCATAAAAAAGCAGAGGAGAAACTTTCTGCAGGCATGAAGTTGGGCAGCCACATCTATCTAGTTACAAAGGTATAGCCACGGGAGAGCACTACTGCTTCTCCACATGACATGAGATAGAGTAATGTAGAGAAAAGATTAAAGCCCAAGCAGATCACTAGGAAAACTGGAGTTGCCTGACAGCCAACAGGAACTTCCTGCAAAGGACATTGATAGTTGAGGACCATTTCTCTCATAGCACAGCCTTCAGTGGAGAAAAGCACCTGCCAGAAATTCAGGGTATTCTTGACAGGAACCCAAGTGCACAAGGATTTTTCACATTAGAAAAAGAAAAATTCCACAGATCTGTGTATTGGATACAAGGGCGCCAAAGATAACAAAGCATTAAAAGAGAATAGGCAAACAAAATGGCAGTTCTAAAGAGGTTGTGGAGTTCCTTGTGGCTGACAGTGAAGGAAGAAAGAAAGCAAGCAAACAACTAAAAGCTTAAGAGTTCAGAATCCAATAAGAGAAAAGAGGCTAGTTATAGATGGTTATTCTGGGGTGAGATCAGAGCTGTGGGGCCTCTCCCACACATCAGACACAGCCACAGCATTCTTACTGTCAGGATAGAAGTCTACAGAAAGTCAGACTGTCAATGTCCAATCTTCCTCCAAATAGACTTTCCATTTCCAGAACTTTCTCTACCAGAACTCTCTGATGGCATGCCAAAGGAAATTATGAATAATTAGAAAGGAAACCAAAGGAGTGGGGGATTCAGATGGCACAGCAAGAAAAGAAAAGAAAAGAAAGAAAAAAGAAAACAAAAGAAAAGAAAACAAAAGAAAAGAAAAGAAAAAAATCAAACCGAGGTGATGCAATAGAACTATCCTTGGATGAATCCCTGCAGGGAGCAGTTGCCACAATTAAAAGACAGTCACAGTAACATTTATAACACATAGAAGTAGGTGACTAGAGTTAACTAGTAGACTACTCTCCCAGATGTTCAGTCTCCCCTGATGAGAATTAAAAGTAACCTGGAAAAACAATTTTAAGAAACTATTCAAGAGACAACAAGCATGAGCAAGGATGTGGAGAAAAAGGAATCCTTGTGCACTGTGAGTGGGAATGCACACTGGTGCAGCCACTGTGGAAAACAGTATGGAGGGTCCTCAAAAAATTAAAAATAGAACTACCCTGTGATGCAGTAATATTTACTGGGAATCCAGTAATACAGTATTTACCCAAAGAATACAAAAACACTAATTTGAAAAGATATATGCAACCCTATGTTTATAGCAGCATTATTTACAATAACCAAATTATGGAAGCAACCGAAGTGTCCATCCATAGATGAATGGATAAAGAAGATATAGTATTGGGGTACCTGAGTGGCTCAGTCGGTTAAGCATCCAACTCTTAATATCAGGTCACTTCTTGATCTCAGGATTGTGAGTTCAATCCCCACACTGGGCTCCATGCTGGGTGTGCAGCATACTTAAATAAATTCAAAAAATAAGATGTGGTATATATATATATATATACAATAGAATATTACTCAGGCATTAAAGAAAAGAATAAAATCTTCCCATTTGCAACAACATGGATGGAGTTAGAGAGTATAATGCTAAGTGAAATAAGCTGGTCAGAGAGCGACAGCTACTATATGATTTCACTCATATGTGGAATTTAAGAAACGAAGCAAACAAATAAAGGGAAATAAAGAGACAAATAAAAAACAGACTCTTAACTATAGAGAACAAACTGGTTGCCAGAGGAGGGGTGGGTGGGGATGGGTGAAACAGGTAATGGGGATTAAGGAGTGCACTTGTCCTGATGAGCACCAGGTGTTGTATGGAAGTGCTGAATCACTATATTGTACACCCGAAACTAATACAACACTATGTTAACTATACTGGAATTAAAATTTTAAAGAGGGAGAGCATTCCAATACAGCTTTAAAAAAATTATTAATTACCTTTTCTTAACTTCAGAATTATAAAGTACAAATTCAATCAAAATATGCTATGTGAATATTAATGCATGAGCGTGAAAAATAATGCAAACTCTAGGCAATTAACGGGAAAGTTTGAGGTTCCCTTTTGTTTGAAACATGCCTGATTGTATATACTCTGACATATTTTGTTAATATTTTTGGTGTGTGCATTACACACCTTTCTAAATGAAACTATGTGCAATGTTTTGCAGTTTTCTTAATAGACTGATATCTTCATACCACCTGGAGAAACTTCAGATTTCCACTTTACGAAGTAAGAGACCAAATTAGCATTCTTGTTTTTCAAAAATAACGAGCATGTATGTCAACCAAGTGCATTGAGGCTTTCATGTTTTATTTGTTTATTTATAGAAAGTATGATGCATCTCTTTTCAAAAACCAAAGACTAACTCTTTGGTTTGTAGTTGTGTATGAATAGATGTTTGTCATGTTTGATCACAGAGGTCAATGAAGACCAGCACATGTGATCACAGAGGTCAACGAAGACCAGCACCTGCTGTGATAGCTTACTGAGCATCGTCCACTCACGCCGATTCTCCCTCCTCAGTTGACGGCAATATGACCTTTTCTTTAACCTTTGTGATAAAACAGTTGGTGAATCCACTTGGTACTTATTTGCATCCTCATGATTTTCAGCTCCGAAGCCCTGCATACCCATGCCTACTCCTTATGATATACTCTCTTATCCATTGCCCTTCCAGGCACCACGCCTTTCCGGTTCCCCACCTACTGCTGTAGTTTCTTCTAAATCTGTTTTCTGGACTTATTGCTCCCTCTCAGTTCAACCTTCAAATATTTTTCAGGGTTCCATCCTCAGTTAAATTCAACAAGCATTTTTGAGCACCAACTAATGCACTGGGTGTGATGATCAATGCTATAGACGCAGAGATGAATAAGACACGCAAAGCATGAGACAGGCATATCAATAAATACATATAATCTAATCTATACTTCAGTGCTACAATGAAAATGTGTGCTCACCCACAGGGCCTCAGAGGATAAAGTAGTGAACTCTGTTCTCTTCTTTTTTTACCTGCTCTTCTGTGTATCCTGATTGGGCCCTTTCAATTATAAGAGATAGAAGTTCACACACGTGGATTCAAATGAGGAAGGGTTTATTGTGATGATACACATGGGGTGATAAAGGACAAAGGTATCTTACTGGACCGAAAGAAAAGTGAGTGCTCCATTTCCTCTGCCACATCACTTACACTACATTGTTCTTTCTTCTTTCTCACAACATCACTTTGCATACAGACCACAAGGGTTCTTTACCGTGTAGAATCTTCTCAGTGTTCACAACCGCTATCAATCGCCACCTTTGTTCAATGTGTACTGCCACTGACTCCCGAAGGAAAGAATCCTGATGGGCCGGCTTACCTTTTAGCCGTAGGCTTTGTCAGTCTAAGGGACTCCACTCCCAATCCAACCCTCTGTGGCTGGAAGAGGGATGAATACTCCCCTGCTTATAAATCTCAGAGGCTCAGAAAGAACTCTATTCTCTACCATAACTACCATCACCACATGAACTGACCTTGCCCACCTCTCCAACTTCATTTCGTGATGAAATTCTTAAACCACAGCAGGGTTTTTTTCTGCCTAAGTGTTACTGCATGTGGTGTTCCCACTGCCTGTACCATGAAGTAGAATGTAAGCCCATGAGACAGGGACGCTATTCTCGTCTTGTTCTTCAAATGATCACTCATGCCCGCCACAATGCCTAGGACAAAGGAGACTCAAAAATATTTGTCAAGTGAATGTTGAATGAATAATAGAAACATAGTAGAAAGCACTAAGGCTTACCTCAACAGCAGAGGCTATGGATGGGAAGATAGAATTACTGATGTCCAGCTTATTGCCCAAGCCTATCTCCTCCTATGCTTCCTGCTCCTAATGTTTTTCACACCTATATATTATCAGTCAGCATTCTGTTTTCAATTTAAAATCTGCATTTCCAACTTCCTCTGAATATCTTCAACTGGACATCCCACAATGATGTTGGGCGGACACTTACCTCTCAAAACTGCACCTCCTCCCATAGTCCTTCTTCTTATGGCTTCCCCATTTAACTGCTCACCAAAATCAGAAACCTGATAATCATCTTTTCTTGCTGCCCTTATTCATGCCTTAAAATAATTCTCTTATGAAACTCTTTTTATTTTCCCTCTTTAAATAGCTTTCAAATCCATCCTCCCCTCCCCAGCCTTATAATTGATCCCTGCCCCCCTCTCTTGCTCCGTTTCCTACTCTTTCCTCCTCCCCTCTCACATTGTCCTCCAGTAATATGGAAGGCCTACTCTTTTAAACTTCCTCATATTCATTGGCATCTTGTTTCCTGTACTTGGAATGGCCTTCCCACTGTCCCCCTTTAACCTGAAACTCCCAGGAGAACAAGTCAACCTTCAAACACTAAATGGACACTCTCTCTTTTGGAAAGAATGATGAAGGAAGTTGAAAAGGAAAACAATAAATAAATAATAAATAAATAAATAAGGTTCCTTACTGAGCTTGAAGGCCTTAGAAAAAAGTTGAACAATTTTTGAAGATGTGAAGTTCAAGTGCCTGAGCGTTCTGCCCGTAGAAGATCACTGTGAAGATACTGAGTGCTACCACAGAGAACCCAGCAGAAGAAATTAGAATGACTAAAGTGGCAAGAAAAGCTAGCAACTACTAAGTTCCTGTGGAACACAGGTAAACATTTGTCATAGGGATCAGAGGTACCCATGATATGAGCCTTTAGGTCCTTAGGTCTGAAAGATGTGGCATCAAGTCGCAGTAGCTAACCTCTTAAGCTCAACTCCCACCTCAAGTCAGTAAATGAGCTGGTCTTCAGCACAGTTATGACAAAATCAAAAAGCAAGTTGTCCTGATGCCTGATCTTTTACTATACAACTGCCCAATAATTCTGACATCATCTGCTTCAAGGATTTGATTTACGATATCTATGGTTGGAAAACGTTTTGAAGAAGCAAACAACCGACTGTGGCCTCTAAATCATTTTCTCCATGAGGTGGAATGAAGAAAGCCACTGTTCTAAATCAACTGCCATGTGTTGGGGGGTTGTTCCCCACACCACCAACAAGCAATAATTAGGACACCGGCTGGGTGTTCTGCAATTCTACTCAATTCTGACACTATTTACCCGGAGATAGCATCAGATTCCACAGGTTAAGGGCTCAGTCCTACATGACTGCCCCTCCCCCCCGCAAATGCCAGTCACAAGGCAGGTTATTGTCTGTACTCTGATCAACTAGCTATAATGAAGTTCCCATGATCCCCCTCTTTCTTGGGTTTGATTAATTTGCTAGAGAGGCTCACAGAACTCAGGAAATATTTTTAATACCTTATTATAAAAGGATGTAACTCAGGAACCGCCAGACGGAAGAGACGCATAAAGCAAGGTATGGGGGAAGGGCGCAGAGCTCCCACACTTTTTCTCAGGGCAACACTCTCCCAGCACCTCCACATGTTCACCAACCTGGGAGCTCTCCAAACTCTGTCCTTTTGGGGTTTTATGGAAGCTTCGTTACATAGGCATGATTGATTAAATCACTGGCCATTGGTGATTGATTCAACCTTCAATCCCTCTCCTTTCTCTAGGGTCTAGGGGCGGGACTGGAAGTTCCAACCCTCTAATCGCTTGTTGGTTCCCTTGGCAACCAGCCGCCATCCTGAAGTGCTTCCGAAAAGTCGTCTAACTGACATAACAAAAGGAGCCTTTATGGTTCTCTTCACTTAGGAAATTCCAAGGGTTTTGGGAGCTCTGTGCCAGAAAGGGGACAAAGACCAAATATATATTTCTTATTTTAAATCACAATATCACAGAAACTATCTATCTTTTCCCTAAAGGACATGCTGTGAACAGGGGAAATCAGACCATTGTAGATCATCTTAAAGAATGAGACAAAGGATCTACCAGTGACATAGATGTCACCTCTTCTGTGAACCTTTTCATTACTCTCTACTTCAAGATAGAATTAAGTCTCCTATGACCCTCTTCTGCATCTCATAAATACTTACATTATTGCACGTATCTCACTCTGTTATTCGTTCATATATCCGTCTCCCCTACTGGGTTTTAAACTATTTAAGGACACCCTAAACTATTTAAGGAGACCCTTCACACCATTTGTACTCTATGTGTCTGCTCAGGCTCGACCCTAGAGCTTGCCTGATGAACTAAGTGTACTAAGTTTAACTGAAGGACTCTCTTCGTCCACCCAGAGATTTCTCCCGGCACAGGAAACACTATAAGCTAAAGTGAAGAATATGCATGTATTTTACTGACTGCAGCTCTGATACCTAAGTAGAAGCAATGTCCAAAACAAAGCCAAGTTTCCTGACAGGACTTTAAATCAAGTGTTCTTTGTTTTGAGAATCTATCTGAACGTCTTGCTGCCTTCATCTGCTAACTCTTGGTGATTGCTTAATGCTCTCCAGCTGTTTTCACTTCCAAGCTTTTCTTTTTTTTCACTGACCACAAGGCAGTGAGCAACTTATAAAGAAATAGTATTGTGAATAGAATTATTTTCTATATTTACCTCCCAATTTTGCAGCCCTACCACCATTCACCCCAAACACTTGGACACTTGGGCTGCTTCCATAAGTTGGCTATTGTAAATAATGCTGCTATAGATAGCAGGGTGCATGTATCCCTTTGAATTAGTGATTTTGTATTTTTTAAGTAAATACCCAGTACCATGATTAGATCATAGGGTAATTCTATTTTTAACTTTTTAAAGAATCTCCATACTGTCTTCCACAATGGCTGTACCACTTTCCATTCCCACTAACAGTACACAAGAATTCTTTTTACTCCACGTCCTCACCAACACTTGTTGTTTCTTGTGTTTTTTATTTTAGCCATTCTGACAGGTTGATATCTCATTGTGGTTTTGATTTGCATTTCCCTGATGATCAGTAATGTTGAGTATCTTTTCATGTGTCTGTTGACCATCTGTATGTCTTCTTTGGAGAAATGTCTGTTCATGTGTTCTGCCCATTTTTAAATTGGATTATTTGGTTTTTTGGTATTGTGTAAGTTCTTTATGTATTTTGGATACTAACCCTTTATCAAATATATCATTTGTAAATATCTTCTCCCATACAGTGAGCTTTTTGTTTTGTTGATTATTTACTTTGCTATGCAAAAGGTTTTTATTTTGATGTAGTTCCAACAGTTTATTTTTGTATTTGTTTCCCTTGCCTCAAGAGACATATTTAGAAAGCTATTGCTGTGACAGTGGCAGAGAAATTACTGCCTGTGCTCTCTTCTAGGATTTTTATGGTTTCAGGTGGTCCTTAATCCATCTGAGTTTATTTTTGTGTTTGGTATATGAAAGTGGTCCAGTTTCATTCTTTTGCTTGTAGCTGTCCAGTTTTCCCAGAACTGTTTATTGAAAAGACTGTCTTTTTCCCATTTCGTATTCTTGCCTCCTTTGTTGAAGATTAATTGACTGTATAATTGTAGATTTATTTCTGAGTTTTCTATTGTGTTCTGTTGGATCTGTGTGTCTGTTTTTGTGCTGATACCATACTGTTTTGATTACTACAGCTTTGTAATATAAATTGAAGTCTGGAATTGTGATACCTCCAGCTCTGTTTTTCTTTTTCAAGATTGCTTTGGCTATTTGGTGTGTTTTGTGGTTCCATACAAATTTTAGGATTGTATGTTCTAGTTCTGTGGAAAATACTGTTGGTATTTTGATAGACATTGCATTAAATGTATAGATAGCTTTGGATAGTATAGAGATCTTAACAATATTTGTTCTAGTCCATGAGCATTGAATGTCTTTCCATTTCTTTGTGTCATCTTCAATTTCTTTCATCAGTGTTTTATAGTTTTTAGAGTCTTTCACCTCCTTGGTTAAGTTTATGCCTAGGTAGTTTATTATTTTTGGTGTAATTGTAAATACAATTGCTTTCTTAATTTCTCTTTCTGCTGCCTCATTACTAGTGTATGGAAATGCAACAGATTTCTGTATGTTGATTTTGTATCCTGCAACTTTACTGAATTCATTTATCAGTTCTTGTAGTTTTTTGGTGGAATGTTTAGGGTTTTCTACATATAGTATCATGCATCTGCAAATAGTGGCAGTTTTACCTCTTCCTTACCAATTTGGATGCATTTTATTTCTCTTTCTTGTCTGACTGCTGTGGCTAGGACTTGCAGTACTATGATAAATAAAAGTGGTGAAAGTGGACATCCTAGTCTTGTTCTTGACCTTAAAGGAAAAGCTCTCAGTTTTTCCCCATCGGGTATGATGTTGTCTGTGGATTTTTTATATAACACCTTTATTATGTTGAGGTTATGTTCCCTCTAAACCTACTTTGTTGGGGGTTTTTATCATGAATGAATGTTGTTCTTTGTCAACTGCTTTTTCTGCATGTATCAAAATAATCCTATGGTTTTTATACTTTCTCTTATTGATGTGATGTATCATGTTGATTGATTTGCGAATATTGAACCACCCTTGCATCCCAGGAATAAATCCCATTTGATCATGGTGAATGTTTTTTTAATGTATTGCTGGGTTTGGTTTACTAATATTTTGTTGAGGATTTTTGGATCTATGTTCATTAGAGATATAGGCTTGCAGTTCTCTTTTTTTGTAATTCCTTTACTTGGTTTTGGAATCAGGGTAATGCTGACCTCATTGAATGAATTTGGAAGTTTTCCTCCCTCTTCTAGTTTTTGGAATAGTTCGAGAAGAATAGATGTTAATGCTTCTTTAAAAGTTTGCTAGAATTTGCTTGTGAAGCCATCTGGTCCTGGACTTTTGTTTTTTGGGAGATTTTTGATTACTGATTCAATTTCATTGCTAGTAATTGGTCTGTTAAGATTTTCTATTTCTTCCTGCTTCAGTTTTGGTAGGTTATACGATTCTAGGAATTTATCCATTTCTTCTAGGTTGTCCGATTTGTTGGCATGTAATTTGTCATAATATGCTCTCACAATCCTTTGTATTTCTGTGGTTGTTATTTCTCCTTTTTCATTTTTGATTTTGTTTGAGTCCCCCCTCTCTCTCTCTCTTTATTTTATTTTATTTTATTTTATTTTATTTTATTTTATTTTATTTTATTTTATTTTATTTTATTTTTTGACGAGTCTGGCCAAAGGTTTATTAATGTTGTTGATCTTTTCGAAGAACCTGCTCCTGGTTTCATTGATCTGTTCTATTGTCTTTTAGTTTCTATATCATTTATTTCTGCTCTGATTTTTATTATTTCCTTCCTTCTGGTTTTGGGTTTTGTTTGTTCCTTTTTTAGCTCCTTCAGGTGTAAGATTAGGTTGTTTATTTGAGATTTTCTTTTGCTTCTGAAATAGGCCTGCATTGCTATAAACTTCCCTTTTAGGACAGCTTTTGTAGTACATCCTTTCACATGGAAAAGCTACTTGAGGAATGGCCTAAGGATAACTGTTCAAACCCCAATGGCCTAATAGAAAGCATTCCTTTTCCATGATAACATGTCTAGCTATCCTGATAAAATCATGTTCCTTTTATGTATTCTTTGCCTGGGACGTTTAACCAGGCATCACTGCCTAAAGAAAAAAACAGAGGACTAGAAGTTATGAGTCTAGGGTTCCAGTCTAGGGTTCTAGCTCTATGATCTTGGTCAAGTCACCTACTTCTTTCTGTTTTCATTGTTGATTTCAGTAGACAAGCACTTGAGCTAAGAATAAAATAAAATAAAATGTCCTAAACTTGTGCTAAAGGTGCTTTTAGTGTCAAGAATTGTGAAGAGTCTAAGATATTACCATACTTGAAATCCAATGAGTTAGGCTGCCGCAAATTCACATACAAACACACACACACACACAGCCCACAAAAAAAAGCACACATGAGAGTCCTGGATGAGACACAAAGGACTTTATTATTATGACATAGCAGGCAGCATGAGCATCGGCNGCCCACAAAAAAAAACACACATGAGAGTCCTGGATGAGACACAAAGGACTTTATTATTATGACATAGCAGGCAGCATGAGCATCGGCAGAATTCACATCGGTTGTTCTTGCTCCCAGGTGGCAAGGGTATGACACAGATGGACCCAGGAGAAGCCTGCACACAATTGCTTGCATTTTAGGACAGGAACTCTGAGTATAGGGTACATGAATCTTTTATACGGAGCAATAAGCATGACTGCTTTTGCTCCAGAATAGACATTTCTCTGTTTCCCAAGGCTGTTTGCTATATAAATATCCTTGAAAAGATAGTACAGAACAGAAAGCAATCAATGCCTTCCTCCCAAGACATGCAGAAATGGAAGAGACCCACGCAGAATTGACTCCCAGAATTTGGCAATGTTTATATAGAGGAAGTATTGTGCTTATGCATCACTTTACTGGGAAAATTATTTCCAGAAGACATACTTAGTTATGATCTTTCATTAGAATTCAAATTTAATGCAAATGATAACGTACCTTTTCTATAAACATATAGAAAAGCTTCACTTTATAGGGGCCTTATTTCTCTCAAACACCAAGCATTAATATTATATCTATTTAATGAGATTTCATGTTGAGTTATTACCATCTACCTTTATTTGAGGCCCTAATATGGACCAGGCACTGTGCTAGGTGTGTGCTTGACCTGTATTATCTCATTTTATCTTAAAAAAATACTGCAAACTAGGTATGATTCTACAGATGTTGCAAACTGAAGCTAAACGATCAAAATCGAGGTACTTCTGCTCCCTAAAGCCATGCTTCTCCACTAACTTGTATGGTTGTGTGACCACTGGAAGTCAAGTCACACTAATGCCTGAAGCATAGTCTTTGACAAAGTTCAGTAAGTGCTGCCTGAACATGAGTCATTCTCACTGTCTAAGTCAGGGCATCCATTCTTAGTGTGGACAGAAATACCTGGGGAGGATATGAAGATACAGTTTCTTGGGCTTCAACCCAGGATTCTCTGATTTCACTGATCTTTGTTGAGGTCCAATAATCACAATTTTAAACAAACTCTTCAAAGTGCTTTAATGCAAGTGGCCCTTGAAATTCATCTTAGAAACCCTGGGACCAAGCTGTAAAGACAAAGTTGCCACCCTAGAACAGACTACAGATTTCTTTCACAAATATGAGAGTGTTGATTAGTTTGAAGAACTACTAAGAGGCTAATCAGAAAGGAAAATGAAAATCAACCAATCAATTAATTAAAAACACACTGTTATCAACTAGATACAGGATTTTGCTATTAAAAAATTACAGGAAAAGATAATGTCCAAAATACATAAATATAGAAGTGATCAGATTAGTTATTTCATGATCTAAATTAAGGATTCTAGGTCCTGTGTCTATTCATAAGGAAAATTTATTTCTCACTTCCCAAATGTTGTATGAGAAATAACGAAGACTGCCAAGCAGAGAATACTGTGAAATTTGCAGCCTCTCTGAGCCTCAGCAAAACAGAAAAAATAAAATCTGATTCTTAGGGTTGTTATAAAAGTTAAAATTACTTTTCCAGTGCCTAGCATAGTGTCTGTGCTATAGTTTCATATATTTTTCAAGTTTGTCTCTAATATAGCTGAATAAAATCACTGATACTTAATGATGTCCCATTTTATAAATATAATAGATCTAATTGTAGGAAAATGAGACATGTATTTTATTTTAAGTGAAGGATATGGATAGAAAGAGTAAAGCTTGCAATATATTTCAGGTTGATATTTAAAGGTTACTTGTTGTTTTGTGTCTGAAAGCTGTAACGTATAATCCATTTGCTTTTTCATTTTCGCTGTTCAAACCCTGTCTTCAGTATAGTGAGCTGAAAGATTCCTTTCATGCCCTCTACTGGATACTTGAAGTTAAACATCGATAACACTGCAAAGTAACCAAAATAATAGAACACATGATCTTTAAAACCTTCTTTCATAGCTTTTAAATTTAAAATTCAGCTACAATGGTTCACAGGTGTAAGAATTCCTTTTTCTGTGCCTGAAATGTAAATTTCAGAGACAGCCCTTTCTATTACATAGAAATTATTGGTTGAGGGGAAGGGAGTAAGATGTGGTTTATATCACTACCACCTTTGAGGAGTCTCTCAAGAGTGCTATGCTGCTGTGATATTTAAGAAGCCTCTAGTCTATTACTGTCCTGGTTCAATAGTAATCTCTACTGGCAGGTGAAACTTATATTAAAAGGGTGGCATTCTAACCTATTACTAAAGAACTTCTATCTGTTCCATTGCACATATAGAATTTATCAGAAGGGAAGCCTGGGTGACTCAGTAGGTTAAGCATCTGCCTTCAGCTCAGGTCATGATCCTGGGTCCCTAGATCAAGACCCGCATCTGGCTCCCTGCTCAGCAGGGAGTCTGCTTCTCCCCTTTCCTTCTGCCCCTCCCCCTGCTCCTGCTCTCTCTCTCTCTCAATTAAATAAATAAATAATCTTTAAAAAAAAGAATCTATCAGAAGGAGGGTAAAGGAATATTTTACTTGATCATGGTTGCATATGGCCATCCCTACAGAGTATGCCTTCGGGGTGTCTGAGAAGATGTCTCTCC
Organism: Ailuropoda melanoleuca; assembly: GCF_002007445.2. Taxonomy (NCBI): domain Eukaryota; kingdom Metazoa; phylum Chordata; class Mammalia; order Carnivora; family Ursidae; genus Ailuropoda; species Ailuropoda melanoleuca. The sequence goes on from NC_048231.1 coordinate 2,238,859, forward strand.
TTCCCCAAGTCAGCTCATCCACCCATTTCCAGGGCTGAGTTTTACTTAACAGGGCCATACCAGTTATTAAATATTGAAATGTTTTATAGCAGCTAGTCTACACTCACTGCCCTTGACTACCACATACCATTCACCACATTTTGACCTCTAGCCATACTCTGGGTACTGCTTGGACTTCCCCACAATCAAGCAATTAAAAGGTTAAGGCCTGGTCGATTCGTGCCAGGAAATTGCCTGACCCAGTCTACCCAACCCTCTAGATCCTTCTGGCCCTGTGAAGGCTACATGGCTACAGTCCTGTCTGAATTAAACGTGACCTTCAAACCTCAGTCCCATAGTGCTACTGCATAGCTGAGATTTAGCAAGGCCAAAGCAGAAAGCAGGGCTTCCAATTCTCAGCCTGTGTTTTTCTCTCTACATAGCAATAATAGGTAAGATTTAGGGAATACTTATGTGCCGGGCTTGCACTTTTTTCATCCTTATCTTCCAGATGAATAAGCCAGAAACATCTAGTAACTTTCATGAGATCCCACAGCTAGTGCATGGGAAAGCGAGAATTTGAAGCAGATCTGACCAATACCAAAACAAGCTATTGAGTAAAATTCACCCAATGTTGCAAGCCCAAGACAATCCAAAGAGGAAGTAGCAGGCTTTGAAGAAACTTCCAGCAAAGGAATTCCACAAATGGCTTACACAGAGGCAGGATCACTAGGAGGAGTGTAGAGCCACCCCACGTAGGGGAGACCAGATTGGGAGGTGGACAGTCTCCTGCATTTCTCACCAGATGGTCTCAGTTACTCTCAGCAGCACCCTGTACTTCTAAGAGGGCAAGGGAACTGAATTTCGGAATACCTGTGATGCATTTCCCATTGAAACCAAATGGGAAGAGAGGTGCCAGACTCCTTCAACTTTTTTTTTTTTTAAGTAAGTTCCACACCCAACACGGAGCCCAATGCAGAGCTTGAACTCACGACCCTGAGATCAAGACCTTAGCTGAAATCAAGAGTTGTACACTTAACCCACTGAGCAACCTAGGCACCCCTCAACTTGCTTGTTAATATTGAGTGTTAGGGGAACTTTTTTAAAAAGTACAGTCATAACTCTAATACAAATATAAAGCAAACATATATCAAACTTTCCATTTAATTCATTAATTAAATGAAGAAATTGGTAATGAGGACCTCAACTCAACAAGAAAACCAATTAAATGGACATAATACATTGCTTGGTGGTTGAGAGAATTAAGGCTCTATTAACAAGCAGTTCAGAGGAGAAGCCAAAAAGCAGAGACATTTATAAATCAGGAACACAGAAATGAATTTGCAAATGGAAACAAAACTGGTGCTTTTGGGGAGGGAAGAAGGAAGAAAGTCAACTCTCCACTGGGCAGAATTTATTTGTATGTCTATTGACATATTTGCATGGCTCTCAGTTTTCTGCAAGTTGACTTTGCTCTCTGCAGAATGATAAAATAGCCTCATTAAAGACAAAGGTACATATTACTATAGGCAGATAACCCCCAGTCATTACAGCATCCCTTTGAAAAGATATTAATCTTGTTTGCTATTCCAATGTCTTTGTGTTTCCTTACGTAGATTAAGTGGAAGAAAAATTAACAGGATGGATCCATGAGCATTGTCCTTTCCTTAAGAGCATTTGCCATTGGGTTTGGCTTGGGGAATCAGTAAGAAAAATTAGGAAAGTTCACAGTCTACTCATCAGCACCAGTCACAGCAGATTATTTCAATGATGAATTATAAAAGCAAAGACATTTTCACATTCATTCATTCATGCAACTCATTCTTATTGACACTTAATATATGCCCAGTTCTAGGAAAACTACAAGTCCACATGAGTTTCCAGAAAACTACCCAAGTAACTGTAAGTGAAAACATTTACTACAAATAAGGTGAGCTACAAGCCTGAAAACACAGTGTGGAAAATCCTGTTCACCTGCTCACCTCTTAGGCTGGTTGTCTGACCAGCTTACTCACCCATTTTTTTCATGACTGATACAACTTGTCTGTGAATTTCTCACCATACTCTTCCTTCATGTACTCCTATCATCCCCAACCCTAATGCCACAACATTCTTGGTCATGGTAAAGTTCTATTAGAATACCTGCAGGAAAGTAGTAGGCCTTAAAGCCAATATCGTATTGGGCCTGGGGTAAGATTTTCTTTAATATCAAAATCCTATCCCTCTCCAACAAAAGTACAAGTAAAGGGCCTTATTTCCAGGCTTTTATCTCCAGCCATATTAACTAAGATATTATTTAGACTTGGTTTAAAGTTTGCAAAACTTCATTGCAAACCAGATCTGTATTGATCAAAACACAAACTATGGATGGGCGGGAATGCTACTGAAGGGCTGAAAAAAAGTAACATATATCTACCAGCAGGTGGCAGTGTTGCTTCTCTAAATACCTCACAGATCGGCAAGGCTCTTGAATCTCAGGCTAGAAACGAGGTTAGGCTATTTCGTGACTGATTTTGGGCTTAGTTCAAGTGTATCCTTTACAGAAAGGAATGTGACTTAGCTCTACTTCAAAGCTCACCATCATAGCAATGCTCAAAATATACACAGAAGCAAAATATAATAAAATTTTTTTTAAAGCACAATATGAGTCTCAGTAGACGTGTATTGAACCTACACGGAAGGTTCTTTGCTAGAAGTTCTGTGTAGAAGACATGGAGAAGTAAAGGGCCTTAACTCTTAAGAACTTTGGAATATACTTGGGAAGAAGAACTATATTCATAAAATCATCAGAATTTCTCTTAAAATTCTGACCCCAATCTAGATGCTTCTGGATCTTTCCTCCTCTGAAACACTAAACTGATTGCTTCCTGTCTAACCCATAGGGTCTTTCTCCATCCTTAACTTATCATGGACACATTTTCTTTACCATTTTCACTTGTTTGACTTGAAATATCTCAGCACTTTATATTTCTGGTACTGGAAGGCAAAAAAAAAAAAAAAAAAGTCTTGGAGTGGCCCCTTTCCAGTGGAAATAAAGGACATTTTTCAACCTTTATTCTCAGACAGCCAAAGAGCTCTGACAAGATCCTGGATGATTCCTGACTTGAGCTTTGCAGTCCTCCCAAGGCCAGCATGATATTTCCCACAGAAATCTCAGCAGCCTGACCATGCTTAACAAAAGTTTAGTAGCCAAGAATTTTAAAAGAAAAAGGGGAAAAAAAGGCTGATATTGCTTATATTCCTAACATAACCATTTCACAAACTGCATTTCACGATATTTACTAACATGTTCTGACAAAGAATAATAATTAACCAGAATCTCCTCAGCTTGCCTAAAGAACAACAAAAACATAGTAATTAATAGCCTGTTCTGGGTCTTTCTCTCACTCATGCTAAGACTTATTTGGTTTTGGTGAAAAGAAGGTCACTGTAAAAGCACTGCATCTATGTTACGAGGCTCTGACGCAGAAAGCTCATTAATCTCAGTGAGTACATCTGGCACAACTTTGCATAACTCTAGAATTCACATGGCTGGGGTGGAAGGATCCATTAGTTGTATGTCATTTCACGATATTTACAGACCACAGAAAAAATGTAGCCCGTTTACACACCATCACTGACATCTACTGCTCCGTCTTCTCTTCACTAGTTCTCACGTTTGAGATTGTTTGACTAGTTGAAGTTCATTGCTGGGAACACAATGGCTGATGCCACAGAGCAGGGAGGTGCCAGGTCAGCAACTGCACCACTAACACCGTATGTGCCTGCTCCTTAAATGCCCATTTTTCATCTTTAGTGGGCTTCAGAGTTAAATAGCTAAGACAGACAATGCAAAGACAAATATGACTGCAGTAAAACATGGAAACTACACTGTGGCTAAAATTAAGTCTTCATACCAACCATGCATTTTTAATGTGAACATTTATGGAACTCTCTCTTCATGTTTAGACAGTATTTTTCTTCATTGGTTATTTATGATGCTTTGAGATGGGAACGCAGGCTAAACGAGAAAGCCAGAGAATGGGATTTACTCAACTGACAGCCCTGTCCTATCGTAAATAACAAAGAGAAAGCCCATCCTCTCTTCAAGCTGCATCATGATAAATAAACTTAAAAAGAAAAAGCTACCAGAATTCATCACATCTTTTTTCCTTCCTAACCTGGAAGTCCCTATTACATAATGTCTGATGGACTTCTTTGCTCCATTAGGGATTCTCTGCCATGTTAATTACTTAATTGTGCCATTTTATTATTTGGAATTTGAATATAGAGGGAAAACATTTCTAATAAAATTGAAGAGCTAATAATGCCTTCAGACAAGTGAAAATTGCTGGGGGTGAGGGGAGTGCTAGAGATTAACATAAAACTAGATCTGAGAGTAGAAATAAAGGAGGGGGCCTGAGAACCCCAGGAGTGAACCTGGCCCCCTTGTCTGTTCACTTCCTCAGTGTTGATGTTGACCTCTCTTTGAATGGAGTCTTTATTTTGGAATGTGAGTGTGAGATTCCCCAGGAGAATATTAAAGGTCTGCAGTGGACATTGCCCTAGGATTGAGCTTCTGCAAACAAATTCTCCCCTGTAAAAATGAATAACCAAGCCCACGTGCTGAGGCTCAAGGCTGGACCATTGTTTATTTATTTGCATGTCTCCCAAATGAAGATATATGTCCTAAACTGCCATCCAAGCAATTCTGCCACCTTCGGAGAAACGGAGACTGATTCTGGCTCTAAGTCTTGAGAAAATGAATCAATACCCAGTCCACCCTTGGCATGATCCCTAGAAAGACTGTAAACAGACTTCAGATGTCCGGAGTAAACAGGAAAGTGGGAACCCACCAGAGGGAACCTGGGAGGCAGCTTATTTGTGTTTGAGGAGGCGATTCCGTGACTCACTCATGACCATTCCCGTATCTAAAGGAGCCTTTCCAAGTTCTGTTTATACAACGCCAAGAGATTCTGTACCAAGCAAACAAGATACAATAACTGCTTTAAGTAGTTTCATCAGCCCGTTACCCACCAGGCATGGTGGTTTTCCTCTACGGGACTCTGTCACGATTCCAAATCTTCACAGCAGATTTGCTGATAAATGTGAACTTCACTTAGCCAAGACCTGACAGACCGTGGGAGCCAGGCTGATGACTCCCTTTTGTTGAGCTCATTCTTAAAATACTACCTTCCTGCCTGGGCACCATCTGAGGTGACACATATTGCTGGAAGAGAGCAAGACAAGAGGGGGCAGAGCAAGTTAATGAAAACTCCACATGCTGTCATGCCCTCAGAAATGGCTCCAAATGTGAAGATTAGCTGGGCTGGCCCAACAGACAGACGAATTATCAAGATGGAGACATTTGGATCACGCACATCTCCTTGCTATGTAAACAGAAGGTAAGGACTTCAATTTCTAGAGAATTTCCATTTCCATTTCTAGAAGCATTCTGCAGTTTCACACATAGATTTGGTCCTAACCATCTGTGGGTCAACATATGACACCAATAGATGTTTTTAAAAATAAAATAAAATCACATTATTTTTCATTCTGAGCTGTTACAGAAAAATGTTCACTTTGTGAAAAACTTTTGAGCTGTCCATTTAAAATTGTGTATGTTTCCATATACTTCAAGAAAAAGTTTACTTAAAAAAAAAAAAGGCAGAGGATTGTTCTAGATACGGGGTCAGCACATTGTGGTCTGTAGGCCAAATCCTGCCACTTCTTTTTTTTTTTTACCATGGGCTATGAATGGTTTGTATATTTTTAAGTGGTTAAAAAAGAACAACAGAAAAATATTTTGTGGCATGTGAAAATTATAGGACTCTCATACATTAAGTTTTTAAATAAAGCCCATAAAGGAAAAACTCTCTTTCCCCTAAAGTCAAGAACACTATAGGGATGTCCACTCTCACCACTGTTGTTCAACATAGTCCTGAAGTCCTAACCTCAGCAACCAGACAACAAAAAGAAATAAAAGGCATCCAAATCAGCAAGGAAGAAGTCAAACTTTCACTCTTTGCAGACAACATGATATTCTATGTAGAAAATCTGGAATACTCCACCAAAAAAACTGCTAGAATGGGGGTGCCTGGGTGGCTCAGTCGGTGAAGTGTCTGCCTTCGGCTCAGGTCATGATCCCAGGATTCTGGGATCGAGTCCTGCATCGGGCTTCTTGCTCAGCAGGGAGTCTGCTTCTCCCTATCCCTCTGTCTGCTGCTCCCCCTGCTTGTGCTCTCTCTCTCTCTGTCAAAAAAAATAAATAAAATCTTCAAAAAAATTGCTAGAAATTGAACAAGTCACAGGATATAAAATCAATGAACAGAAATCTGTTGCATTTCTCTACACTAATAATGAAGCACCAGAAAGGGAAATCAAGGAATCATTCCCATTTATAATTGTACCCAAAATCATAAGATACATAGGAATAAACCTAACCAAAGAGGTAAAAGATTTGTATGCTGAAAACTATAAAGTACTTATGAAAGAAATTGAAGAAGATACAAAGAAATGGAAAAACATTTCATGCTCATGGGTTGGAAGAACAAATATTGTTAAAATGTCTATACTGCCCAAAGTAATCTACATATTCAATGCAATCCCTATCAAAATAACACTAGCATTTTTCACAGAGCTAGAACAAACAATCCCAAAATTTGTATGGAACCAAAAAAGACCCCAAAGAGCCAAAGAAATGTTGAAAAAGCAAAGCAAAGCTGGAAGCATTACAATTCCATACTTTCAGCTCTATTACAAAGCCGTGATCATCAAGACAGCATGGTATTGGCACAAAAACAGACACATAGATCAATGGAACAGAATAGAGAACCCAGAAATGGACCCTCAACTCTATAATCAACTAATCTTCTATAAAGCAGGAAAGACTATCCAATGGAAAAAAGATAGTCTCTTCAACAAAGGGTGTTGGGAAAACTGGACAGTGACATGCAGAAGAATGAAACTGGACCACTTTCTTACACCATACACAAAAATAAAATCAAAATGGATGAAAGACCTAAATGTGAGAAAGGAAACCATCAAAATCCTAGAGGAGAAAGCAGGCAGTAACTTCTTTGACCTCAGCCACAGCAACTTCTTACTAGACAGGTCTTCAGAGGCAAGAAAAACAAAAGCAAATATGAACTATCTGGACTTAATCAAGATAAAAAGGTTTTTGCACAGTGAAGGAACCAATCAACAAAACTAAAAGGAACTGATGGAATGAGATATATTTGTAAATTACATATCTGATAAAGGGTTAGTGTCCCAAATCCATAAAGAACTTATCAAACTCAACACCCAGAAAACAAATAATCCAATTAAGAAATGGGCAGAAGATGTGGACATTTCTCCAAGGAAGACATCTAAATGGCTCACACATGAAAAGATGCACAACATCACTCATCATCAGGGAAATACAAATCAAAACCAGGATGAGATACCACCTCACACCTGTCAGAATGGGTAAAATTAACAACATAGGAAACAACAGATATTGGTGAGGTTGTAGAGAAAGGGGAATCCTCTTAACACTGTTGGTGGGAATGCAAGATGGTACAGCCACTCTGGAAAACAGTATGGAGTTTCCTCAAAAACATAAAAATAGAGCTACCCTATGACCTAGCAATTGCACTACTAGATGTTTATCCAAAGGATACAAAAATGCTGATTTGAAGGGGCACTTGCACCCCTGTGTTTATAGCAACAATGTCTGCAATAGCCTAACTATGGAAAGAGCCCAAGTGTTCACTGACTGATGAATGGATAAAGAAGATGTGGTATATATATACAATGGAACATTATTCGGCAATCAATAAGAATAAAATCTCATCATTTGCAACAACTTGGGTGGAACTAGAGTGTATTATGTTAAGTGAAATAAGTCAGTCAGAGAAAGACAATTATCATATGATTTCACTCATATGTGAAGAAACAAAACAGATGACCATAGGGGAAGGGAAGGAAAAATAAAATGAGATAAAGACAGGGAGGAAAGCAAATCATAAGAGACCCTTAACTATACAGAACAAACTGAGGGTTGCTGGAGGGTAGGTTGGGGCGGATGGGGTAACTGGGTGGTGGACATTAAGGAGGCAATTGATGGGATGAGCACTGGGTGTTATATGTAATGGTTAATCACTAAATTCTCCTGAAACCAATGCTACACTATATGTTAACTAACTTTATTTTATTGAAACTGCTACATCCCTTCCTATTGCATGTTATGTATGGCTCTTTTTATGCTATAACAACAGAGTTCGGTAGTTGCGAAAGAAAAGTATGACCTGCAAAATCTAAAATACTTATATTATTTTTATATCATAGTATATTATTTATATATAAATATTTGTATTTATATCTGTTCCAGAAAATGTTTGCTGACAATTTGTTCTAGATTTAAGGAGACGAAGGACATAAGACAATAGAAGATGTGATTCTTTTTTTTTTTTAATTCAATTAGCCAACATATAATACATCATTAGTTTTTGATATAGTGTTCAGTGATTCATTAGTTGCATATAACACCCAGTGCTCATCACATCACATGCCCTCCTTAATGCCCATCACCCAGCTACTTCATCCCCCCACCCCCGCTCCCCTCTGAAACCCTCAGTCTGTTTCCCAGAGTCCATAGTCTCTCATGGTTCGTCTCCCTCTCCGATTTCCCTCTGCCTTCATTTTTCCCTTCCTTCTCCTAATGTCCTCCATGCTATTCCTTATGTTCCACATATGAGTGAAACCATATGATAGTTTCTTTCTCTGCTTGACTTATTTCACTTAGCATGATCCCCTCCAGTTCCATCCATGTCTATGCAAATGATGGGTATTCATCCCTTCTGATGGCTGAGTAATATTCCATTGTATATATGAACCACATCTTCTTTATCCATTCATCTATTGGAGGACATCTTGGCTTTTCCATAGTTTGGTTATTGTGAACATTGCTGCTATGAACACTGGGGTGCATGCGCCCCTTCTTTTCACTATGTGTGTATCTTTGGGGTAAATACCCAGTAGTGTAATTGCTGGGTCATAGGGCAGCTCTATTTTTAACTCCTTGAGGAACCTCCACACTGTTTTCCAGAGTGGCTGTACCAGCTTGCATTCCCACCAGTGGTGTAAGGGGTTCCCCTTTCTCTGCATCCGGGCCAACATTTGTTGTTCCCAGTCTTGTTAATTGTTGCCATTCTAACTGGTGTCAGGTGGTATCTCATTGTGGTTTTGACTTGTATTTCCCTGATGGCAAGTGATGTGTGGAGCATTTCTTCACGTGTCTGTTGGCCATTTGTATGTCTTCTTTGGAGAAATGCAAAGACGTGATTCTTGATTGGACCTAGATCAGAAAAAAAAAAAAAAAACTTTAAAGGACGTTTTGGAAACCATTTGGGAAATGTGAGTATATTCTGTGTAATTACATGGTGTTTTTAAAACCATGTTTAATTTCCCAGTGTGATAATGGTACTGTGGTTAATGTGGGAGAAGGTTCTTGCTCTTAGGAGATAATGCAACTTACAAATGGGTGGGAGAGATGTATACAAAGGGAACAAATGTATCACAAATGTGACAACATGTTAACAATTAGTGAGTCTAGGTAAAGGATATAAGAGGGTTTATCCTACTATTCTCTAAATACTTCTGTAGATTTGAAAGTTTTCAAAGCAAAAAGTTGGGGAAAACAAGAAATACAAACCTAAAAACAATAATAGCTTTAAAAGAAGTCACTGGACGGGGGACAGAGGGTTGATGGATCTGTAGGACAAGCTGAGGGTCAGTCGGTTAACTCAGGCGGTTTGAGGTTTGCACAGAAACCTCTCAGCGGTTACGCTTTGGGGTTGTCATCTATCAGCCCATGGCTCTCATCCTTGTGGCTTTTCTGAATTCTCCTTTCTGTTTTTTCTGAGCCAATTCCAGACTGCCAGGGGTTTACCAAAGATTTACTTGTTATTCGATCTCCACATTCAAAGCAAAAATGATAGTGTTTATGCTGTCTTTCGAGAAACTAAAAAAATTACCTCCCACATAAATGTACTTTCTAGTTGTTTTTTTTTTTTTTTTCCTGGTGGGACATAGAAATCACCATTAACTGTCACTTTGCCTTTTAAGAATCATTTAATTCCTTGGAGATGTATTATCTCTTTAATCAGAGCAAACTCAATGCACCAGTAATGATCAGTAACGTACCAGTAATTATACACCATTTTCAACCTATATTTCATCTGTGCATTTTTATGGGAGTTTCTTTTCTAAATTATGCTCTTGTCTGTGGGCAGTCATTTTGAGGTTTAGGAACCAGCTGAGGTATGGATTATCTTGAAAGGTTGCATATGGATCTGCCGGGGCTTAGAAATTCTTCAGAAGCACGTGCAGGCAGGGGTCATGAAGGATTTGTGACTCTGGAATGTAATGTCACTCTTGTGACATTATGTAATTGTCACTCTTCAAGACCAGTCCCTGGGCTCCCATGTTGGCTCGTAATATAAAATTTCTCACAATTCATTTTGTCTCAGTTTGTCAAGCAGAGACTATGCAGGTTGTGGCTTCTCAAGGAAACTAAATTTGTTTCAGCATTTGTTTTATTAATAGAGTCGATGGTCTCTTCAAAGCAAAAACGTAGATCAGAAATCATTCTTCACCTACTGGCTGAGGATGAAAAAAAAAAAACAACTCTCCAACTGTCACAGAAAGGAACTAGGCTTAATTCAATGTAAAATGCATGAACCAGTTTCTAAAAATAAAATTGGAAGCACTTTAGTTGCTATAACCTTCATTCCAGGAAAGTGAGTTATATGAGTGTCTTATATTGTTTTATGGAACTTGAAGATTAAAATGATTTTTGGTAGACATCATGTCGGCTTCCTATTTGAATCAGTCCAGAATGAAGCTGAATGGAATTATAGGGAAAAAATGAATGACTGTTACTGGCAGTGAAAGAACCAAGCATTGCCAATAAGTTTTTAAGCACATATATACACACTTCACACTCCCTTCAAATCTTGTATTGGTTATGTCCACAGAGACTGAAGGATCTATACCAGTGATACCTCTCAAAGCTGATTTCTGATAACTCAAATTTCTTGGTGGCAGGTCCACTGCAAAGTTTGGAAGAAGACAATAGTAGTTAGCCCTTTGTGACCCCATATCTCTAATTCCCTTCCAGCTGAGCAACAGGTAGCTTTAGCTTCCACCTCCAAGGAGATGAAGCTCTGATAGAAATGAAATGTTGGGGCACCTGGGTGGTGCAGTCGTTAAGCGTCTGCCTTCGGCTCAGGGCGTGATCCCTGCGTTATGGGATTGAGCCCCACATCAGGCTCCTCCGCTGGGAGCCTGCTTCTTCCTCTCCTACTCCCCCTGCTTGTGTTCCCTCTCTCGCTGGCTGTCTCTATCTCTGCCAAATAAATAAATATAATCTTTAAAAAAAAAAAAAAAGAAATGAAATGTTGAGTGAGCCCTGCAAAAAGGCTTTTGCAAAGTAAAGTATGAAAGTTAAACAACCGGACACAGGTAGTGGGAATAATATTCTATATCTTTCCTTCTTGATAACTTATTTTTATTCTTCTTCTATCATTTATGCTGAATCTTAAGACTGAGGCTTATTGCCCCAGGGAAGAAAAGACATCAAAAATGCCAAGAAGAAAGAAAGAATCAAATAGTAGGCATAAAAGTCTATATGGAATTCCACAATAGGGTTTTATTTTTTTATTTTTGTAAAGATTTTTATTTATTTATTTCAGAGAGAGAGAGACAGAGAGAGCACGAGCAGGAGGAGGGGCAGAGGGAGAAGCAGACTCCCTGCTGAGCAGGGAGCCTAACATGGGGCTTGATCCCAGGACCCTTGGGATTATGACCTGAGTCTCCTGGGATCGTGACCTGAGCTGAAGGCAGACACTTAACCAACTGAGCCACCCAGGTGCCCTCAAAATAGGTATTTAAAGCTATGGTGGAGGCAGATGTGGGAGGGAAAAAAGAAAGTTTTCTTGAGATCCAGAAAGGAAAAAAAAAACATGAAGTGCTCAGGACATAGTATTTATATGATAAAGTGTAGTGTCTGATTGCAAAAGTAGTTTTCCTGAAACATGGAGAGAAGAGAGAGAACACCAGAGGGAGGGGACTGGAGAGACTGGAGGGTAGAGACTGAAAGGGAGCGAACAATGTGTGTCTGTGTAGAAGGCCCCGTGCTGCTGCCTCAGGGCCCAAATTCCTAGGGGGTGGTGATGGCAAGCCCCAGAATGATGCAGGAAGACAGGACTGGAGGGGACAGGTGCCCAGCATCCTGTCTGAAATGTTGGAAGGAAACGTCTTTCCAGGGTGTCCCACGCCAATGGGCGCAGCCATAGTAAAATGGGAAAGAAAAGCAAGTACAGAGAGAAAGGAAGTGAGGCAGACCCATTTCACACAGACACTGCCTCAGGCCTCCGGCACCTGTAGCACCTGAAGGAGGCCCTGAGTGATCCAGGCCTTGGCTGTGGAGCCGGCCTGCAAAGGAGGGAGAGGGGGTCCCACAGTAGAGCTGCAGGGTGGGAAGCCAGAATCGGACATGGGATGGGAGAAGCTGCATTTCGCAAGCTCGGCAGCTACAGGCCAGAGTTGAGTCAGGGAACTGTGTCAACAGGGGAGAAAGCTGAACCCAGCAGAGCAATTGCCCTGAGGCGAGCCTCTTGTGTGAACAGGCTTTGAGTTACTGTCAACAATGGATGCCAGCAGAGAAGTGATTGTAGCCCAAAGCTTTCTCTTTCAATGCCAGGATTAAACACAAGTGCCCCACAGCCTCTGACCCCTCCTGGGGAGTTGGGAAGGACAACGGGGAAGAGGTGAAACCAGGAAATGTCTATGTACCCCTAAAGAGACTGAGTTTAAGCTGAATGTGGTGGTTCTCAACCAGTGACATTTGAAAAAGTCTGGAGAAATGTTTTGTGTGGTACAATGGGGATGGGGAAGTGGCTGCTGACAGACATCTGGTCAGCAGAGGCCAGGGATGCGCTAAACATCGTACAAGGCCCCGAGGCAGGCCTCCCAACAAAGAATTATCCTCACCCAAGATATGAATAGTATTGAGGTTGAGAAACTGACCGTCCAAGTGATTGAGTTACCACCATCCGAAGAAAGGAAAATACGAGAAATGCTGAAAGTTATATTTTTGCACACCCAAGTTCCTGTAACTGAACACACGCACACACACACACACACACACACACTATAATTCAAAGTACAAAGATAGAGATTTGAAGAAAATGGTGAATGGAACATAAAATGGTGAGGTATAGTTCTAAGAAACTCTAACATTTCAAGGTCAGGTAGGAAAAACCAGTGATGAAGACTTGGGGGAGGGAGTACAAAAGAAACAGTGTGTAGCATCATGAAGGCCAAGAGAAGACAATGGCTCCCGAAGGACAGAATGGCCAAGTGGGTAAAACACTCCAAGAGGTCAAGATACTTAGTAAAAAGCATATATGTTGGATTCAACTTCCCGACTCTTAGGGCAGGTGGGAAGGCATGTGATCAAGGGAAAGGATTAGCCCAAGATAGAAATTCCTCCTCCACGGCAACAGGAGAGGACAAGAGAAGGGTCCAGATACAAGTAAGTTTATAAATTTCATCGTAAATAAATTGTGAATTTCCCACATCAGAGGCAAGACCATTTGCTGAAACTGTGAGGGGAAGCGGAGAACAGAAGGCCAAGAGTGTGGACAATTTGAAACGGTAATGATGGAAAGTTGGTGGGTCAGTCGAGTAAAGAAACATAGTGGGATGTATGAGCCGTGTTGAGTACCCACTAGAGACTGGTGACCACGAAACTGTAGTGATAACCACCAGCGTTTCATGTGGCATTTTGCAGCTCTCATCAGCTGCCTGGGGCAATCACAGAGGAGACAGTGAGATGGGGCAGCGTAAGGTTTAGGTGGGAGCAGTGGTTCTTATCCAGGGTTTGTGTCAGAAATCGCTGGAATTGTTTGGAAGCACTCATGCGCATGGGTAGACTTCCTCCCAGGCTCCGTAAACCTGATGGTTACTCTGGGTATTTCTGTGTCGAGGAAGTTCTCCAGTGATGTGCAGCTCCCAGTTATGAACCACTGATCCATTTGGGGTGCAAACAAAGACAAAACTGGCAAGGGAGTTCACAAGGGAGGGTTAGAATGATGGGCAGTAAAATCCAAACTAGACAGGGTCTCACAGATTAGGATAACATACATCAGTAGATGAGAGGTCTTAATAAAGTCAAATAACATGTCTCACGTAGAAAGAGTTCTGATGGCAGGTTTTGGATTCAGCAAATTGAGGGTACATTTCCATTCTCACCACAAATTTTAATTGAGGAGAAAAAAATAACCTGTAATCTCCCATAAAGCTGTGTTTTCTTATAAAAGATGGCCCAGAAATGCTTGTCATTTCTTTGATACTAATTAAACACTGAGGTTTCCAAAGGCCAATTATGTCATATGATGCTGCTCATAGAGGTGATAAGCATTTCCCCCATTATTCACACACACCTTCTCATGGTGGATGAAAGACAAAGAGACCCATGATGACAAGGCCCCACACTGACAGCTGGAGCCGTGCGGCCCTTCAGTCGTCCCACGGAAACCACAGTAACTTGTTGTCCAAATGGCTTAAGAGTAACACTAAGGAAGAGGAAACTTTGTGACTTTCTTGTACAATCCCAACCTTGCCATTGCCTTATGAATTCACTTTCGTAATCCTTTTGGAGTAAATAAATGATTACTCAAAAGAACATTATTTTAGAGAGGAGGCAGAAAGAAGACTTGAATAACCAGGGCCCTAGGGAATGAATTTAGGACAATTTTTCATCTATGGTCAGTAAATTATTTAAACAGATCATCTCTTTAAGACCGATGAATTTTTAAAGTTGTCTGGTTCTAATTCAAGAATATTGGCTGTGTGGGGCGCCTGGGTGGCACAGTGGTTAAGCGTCTGCCTTCGGCTCAGGGCGTGATCCCGGCGTTATGGGATCGAGCCCCACATCAGGCTCCTCTGCTATGAGCCTGCTTCTTCCTCTCCCACTCCCCCTGCTTGTGTTCCCTCTCTCGCTGGCTGTCTCTATCTCTGTCAAATAAATAAATAAAATCTTTAAAAAAAAAAAAAAGAATATTGGCTGTGATCACTGACATTCTTATCCCCTCACAGTCCTTCGGCCCAACTCTATCAATGAGGGATTACTCATGGGTGGGTTCAGTGTCTAACTCAGTACCAGTAGGAGGGAACAGAGCTATGCACCGGCCTGTGGGGCTGAGCAAAGTCCATGCAGAGCAGAGAGCCCCCTCTGAAAACTGGCCTCCTGGCCAGGCCTACGGTAACTTTGCCTGACACACTTTATGGGATTCTCCACACTGCAGGGGTGGCTTCTCCTTGTATCATTCTCTCAGGGACAAGTTGCCTTACAATAATTTAGTGGCTCCTCAGGTTTGGGGGTTTTCTTGTGTTTTTCTGTGTTTCCAGGATTGGGTCCAAACTCATTGGAGTGAAGGGCAGAGGGCTGGATCCGGTAGTCTCTTAGGACGTCCTCTAGCTCTGCTGTTTAATGGTTGTAATTCAAGTTCATTGAAAGATGATGGCCAGAATCTGGATGCCTCACAATATCTTGTGAATAAAAATCACCGGAAAAGAAATTAACTGGTCCTCCCTGAGAAATCTCCAAAAATGAAAACAAGGAATCGCTGAGGATGTGCATGTGGAGACACCAAGTTCTAGACGTCAAAGAAGAGACCAAAGTAATGCAGGGCTGGAGTACGCAGAGGGGCACCCTGAGATTTGAGAGTTACGTTCAGGTGATGAGCCACAGCTCAAGAGAGTCCAGGCCTGGTATGCTCAGCAGGATTTATGACTGCAGAGCTATGTACACGAAATATATTTGTAAGTGGACTAAAGAAAGGTGAGCTAGTATCTCAAGTGTAACCCTCTGAGAAATAGCTAAATCCGTTTAGAAGTTACTACCTAATATATGAGCACTTCTAAGCTTGATCAACCTTCTGGAAGTGAGTACACATTGCAGGGGTGTTTGTGCAACCAGAATTATTGCAGATTTCAATTAATTGCATTCATTTGGAAAGTCTCTTTTACTTCTGAAACTCATTGGGTTAGACAGTGACTACACTAAAGCCCAGAGACATTGCCCAGGGTCACTCAGATGATAAAACTATGCCAGACTCCTAAATCTAGACTCTTAACCATTATGCAATGTTAACGTTCTATTAGAGAATTCCATCGTTCATTCATTCAGCTGCTTCTATTGATCAGAGAACCAATGGAAGTTTTAAAGTATGATCAGCCTTGCTTCTAGAAACTTCACCCTGGCAGCAGAGTGGGCTGTGACCTACGTGGGGAAGAGACTGGTGGTGGGGAAAGAGTTTGGGATGCTGTTGCAATATTCCAAGCGAGACATGAGGAAGACTTCCACTTACATAGTTGCAGTGGAGATGGAGACGAGGGACCAAACTTAAAATATAGTTTTATAGTAGAATTAGTGACAGTGGACAAGAAGCGGGATAGTGAGGCTTGAGGGAGAAGGAGTTATTGCGGATGACTGTAGCTTGGAGCCCGAGTGATGACATTGATGGAAGAGGGGAAATAGGGAGATACGAAGGCCAAGAATAGGTTGATGACTGGTATCCAAGATCTACANGGACAGCGGGGGTAATGAGTTCCGTTTGGGTGCCTGAGGTTATTCCTGCAGAGCTAAAGACAGTCATAGGTAGGAGTCACGACTATATGCATAGAGGTGAAGGTCAAGAGAACAGTAAAACCACCCAGGAAGAGTCTATAGTTAGAAAGAGACCGCAAGCTGGCACCTGTGAAACCCCAGTATTTATGACATGGGCAGAAGAAGAGGAACAAGTAGAAAACACCCAGAAGCAGAGCGCTGCATGGTAGGAGAACCGTGGAAACGGTTTCAGTAAGGAAATGATGCAGAGAAGCCAAGCGAAAGAGGTCCAAATATAAATCTTCAGATTTAGCCCCTAGAAAGCTATTAACATCTTGCAAATCGAGCAGTGGAAGTCAATGTCATTTGAGTCATCAAAGCCTATTTGGAATTAGGAATAAACTACTTTCCTGATGGAAGAAGAAGGTTTTAGGAGTCTTGGTCTGGCTTTTAAAACATATAAGCCAGGCATTTAGTGTTCCTATAAATTTAAAACTATGTGTTTAACTAGATTCAAAATACCAGCATCACTTGATCTAATTTTCCATTTAAATTCAAAGTTAAAATGAGAGAACTTCAAGACAGTAAATGCTTGACATCCCATAATTGTTCTTTTTTAAAGATTTTATTTATTTTTGCAAAAGAGAGAGAGAGAGAGCATGGGTGTGCACAGCAGTGGGGTGGGGGCAGAGGGAGAGGGAGAAGCAGACTCCCTGCTGAGTAGGAGCCCATGCGCTGCGGAACTTGATCCCAGGACCCTGGGATGGTGACTTGAGACGAAGGCAGATGCTTGACCGACTGAGCCACCCAGGTGCCCTCCCATAATTGTTTTTATGTAAGGAAACAGAAGCATGTTATATAAAGGATAGATGTCTCAAAGACTTTGGTTAATTCAGTGCTCACATTTATTTCAAGACTAGCATTATTCAGGACTAGATCTGGTGAGACAGAGCATGTATTTTCATTTACCTAAATGGCTAACACAAAACTTTCATATGCCAGGCAACAACTTCAGTGATCCACCAGGCCCACCAGTTTTGAAATCATGCTATTTGTGATAAGTTTTTTAATTTGCAGATTCTCATCTCAAATTCTGTACATTAAAGAAAACACTTTAATTTTTATATTGTACCACTTTAATATAGATATTTGAAATTCACATAAAATATAGCTATGCTGTTTATGTTAAATATTATTTTATATATTAAATACCTGGAGAGGCTTTTCAGAACCTGATATTTGACAAATCTAATGGAGAATACATTTTTACTTTACCATATTGCTTTGTAAATGAGTTCTATACAAGGTATATTTGTATTATCTCTATTCAAATATTGAAGTAATTTAATAACATCTTACTATTTGATACACTTCTTTAAGAAGCTAATGGAACTTGTAAGGTATTTGCGTCACTTTGAACTAATCTCCACTTTGAGTGGGCCTCCTACCCCAACCCAGTGTTTTATGTGAAGGGCATAAATTATTCTGTTTTACAGTTGAGACACTGGGTCTCTGAGAAAGTGAAAAAAACAACTTGAGTTATGGGCAAGTCAGAGATTAAATCAGACAAAGAATGGACAGACTTCTGTGCTTCCAGGCCTGTTCTTTCTCTCTTTGTTACGCCACAAGTAGGCTGTCTTTATTCCCATAACCCACTCTACCAATTTGATGGAATCAATTGCATTATTTGGATTTAAAAAAGAGAGAAGAAGTTCTTGTCTTGTCATTTTTGCTTGTGTAACTGGTAAGATAACAATCTTACAATATCTAGAACTCTAGAATATTTGTTACCTCCAAATTACAAATGCCAATGATTAATGTATAACAGGCCAACATTAACATGTTAACAAAGTTAACGTTGAGGTTGCCTGGGAAAGAATGGCTACATGAAGTATGTCTTGCTGTAAACATCCCATAGTCACAGAAAATAGGAGAGGCTCTTTGAAGTTGGAAAGTCATTTAGTTTGGAGGCCTCAGAGGAGAACACTTCAACCACAGCAGCTGAGACAAAAGAAAAAAAACAACCCAACTTTTCATTCAGATCTAATTCTGCAAAGACTGAGTCCAAACTGATTAGAGGGCATGTAACAGACCAATGGGCTTGAACAATGGAGCAGAGTGTGTTTTAAGTTTGGGACTAGGAAACTGGAGCCTCGAACTCTCTTTAAGTTCTTGCCAATGACTTACAGCTTGGCTTTACCCTGATTATCTATGCCCCCTCTTCCCCTCCGGTGTTTAATCTCTTTGTATATAAAAGGGGGGGGGAGGATCACTTGTAGCATGTTTTGTCTGATATGTACTGAAGTAACAAACTGTGATAAAAAAATTCTGTTCAGTCCTAGCTAGAGACTGGTAGATATGCTAGGCCACCCAGAGTTAACTTAAGAGGATGGGTGAATTTTTAAGAAGCAATTATTTTCTTTCCTTCATTTACATTTCAACACGAATAATACTGGAAAATACAAAAATAAATAATTGAAATTCATGAATGAATCCAGAAATCATCGCTGTTGACATTGGGTGTATCTCCTTTCAGTCATATGCATCTGTGTGCTTGTGGCAGACTGAAGACATACACCATTAAAGAGAAAAACTGTATTTCGTGAACCACAATCAGACTATATATAGTGCTTTGTAGCCTGCAGTGTTCACCGAATAGAAAATATCAATATTTTTTAAAATAATTTTTGAGGATTTTTCATGGCT
Source organism: Ailuropoda melanoleuca (assembly GCF_002007445.2). NCBI lineage: Eukaryota > Metazoa > Chordata > Mammalia > Carnivora > Ursidae > Ailuropoda > Ailuropoda melanoleuca. The sequence goes on from NC_048231.1 coordinate 2,258,183, forward strand.
TCCATTTTATTCTGTTAAATGCACTTAACAGTATTTATTTAGCCATCCCATATTGTTAGATACTTGGGTTATTTTCAACTTTTTGTCATCAAAACCATACTGTATGAAATATCTCTAAACATGAATCCTTATAGCTGATTATATGATTAAGATACATTTGGGGTATTAAAATCACTGAGTAAAAGGATATGAACATTCTGGCCTCTTGATATATATTACCTAATGGCTTTCCAGAAGGGTTATACCAAATTGTGCTCAGTTCAGTATTGGATGGGAGAGTACATTTCCCTGAACTTTCTTTTTGCTTCTGTCTTTAATATTTAATAGGTTTTAAAAAGAGTATTTTGCTTGTTTCAGTTTCTTTGATTATTAATGAGCTGTCTTATTGAAGTAGGATAAATATCTGTGCATTTTTAATTGCTTCTCTTATTTTTCAACCTAAAAAACACAATCTACCGTCTCATCAAAAGAATTTCTGGAAGATCAAACTTCCAGCTCACAGTGAAGTAATACTTAGGCACTGAAAGTCCCAGAGGATACTCAGATATCTGCCAATGACCTAGAACAGGAAAAAATACGCAAATATACGGTGTCTTTGTTCTTCCGCCTCTCCCTGCTCATCAACTGGCAGACATCACTAACTGATCTGACGCTGCTTTCTCAGTGAGCCCAGTTGTACTCTCAGGATTCTTCTCAACACCAACTACTGTCCTTCTGAGCTATTATCCCTCTTAGTTGGTACTGGAAATGGAACCAGTGTGGCCTAGGGTGCAGCCTACAATTCCATTGAAAAACATAAAGGCAGGGAACTTACAATGCTACATGACTACTGGACTCTTCCTCTGTTCCAGTCCTCTTCCAAATATGTCAGCTACACGCAAATGTTCCTATTGTACATATTCCACTAATACACTCACAATGCACCTATGGAAGTTCTTGCCCCTTGCCACATCCTCCTTAGTTTCTAGAACAATACTCCTTGAAGATATGTGGTAAAGGGCTGTTAGCCATCTAACAAGATGATTGTCAAGATTCTTCCTAGGTTTCCTCATGCTCGATATAAATTCTTCCTCCAAAGTTTGCCTTCCCTGGCCAACATTCAGTTATGTTTCTTCTCTTTTCCTATTCCTTTCCATTTTAATGTCCTTTTGTAATGGAACTGTTACCATTCCCTAAAGAGACACCACTTCATAGGACCCTGAATGGCTGTGTCCATTCAATAAGCCCAGGAGAGGGTGACGGCTGTGTGGCGTCTTTCAAAATCAATAAAATCATTTTTTTAAAAGATTTTATTTATTTATTCGACAGAGATAGAGACAGCCAGCGAGAGCGGGAGGGAACACAAGCAGGGGGAGTGGCAGAGGAAGAAGCAGGCTCATAGCGGAGGAGCCTGATGTGGGGCTCGATCCCATAACGCCGGGATCACGCCCTGAGCCGAAGGCAGACGCTTAACCACTGTGCCACCCAGGCGCCCCATAAAATCATTTTTATGTAGACCATCCATCTTGGAGAAATGGTGCCCTCTTGTTTTGCTGCAGAAGAAGGAAGCAGCTGGTGAAGAGTCAATAATGAGAGCTGAACTTTCGATGAGCAGCAGGAAGGACCAAGCCAGAGGAAGTGATGATGAATGACTAGTCAGTCAGCCTTTCTCAGAAGGGAGCTTAGCCTGGCCCCCAGTCTCTGCATCTCTACTCTTCCAACATCTTGGGCCACCCACACCAATCCTGACCTTAGGAAGGAAGGAATTTAAGATTTTCTAGTCCCAGGGTACCTGGCTGGCTCAGTCAGTAGAACATGTGACTCTTTTTTTTTTTTAATTTAAGTTCAATTAATTAACATATAATGTATTACTTGTTTCAGGGGTACAGGTCTGTGATTCATCAGTCTTACATAATACCCAATGCTCATTACAACATATACCCTCCCCAATGTCCATCACCCACTTACCCTATCCTCCCAACCCCCTCCCCTCCAGCAACCCTCAGTTTGTTTCTTATTTTAAGAGTCTCTTATGGTCTGTCTCCCTCTCTGGTTTGGTCTTGTTTCATTTTTTCCTCTCTTCCCCTTTGAGCCTCTGCCTTAGAACATGCCACTCTTGATCTCAGGGTCATGAGTTCAAGCCCCATGCTGGGTATGGAGCCTACTTAAAAAAAATTATTAAGAGGCGCCTGGGTGGCACAGCTGTTAAGCATCTGCCTTCGGCTCAGGGCGTGATCCCGGAGTTCTGGGATCGAGCCCCACATCAGGCTCCTCCGCTATGAGCCTGCTTCTTCCTCTCCCACTCCCCCTGCTTGTGTTCCCTCTCTCGCTGGCTGTCTCTATCTCTGTCAAATAAATAAATAAATAAATAAAAATCTTTAAAAAAATTATTAAAAAAATTGTACATATATATTATATATATATGTGTGTATATTATACATATATATATATATATATATATATATTTAAAAAGATGTTCTAGTCCCATTTGAGATTCAGTGCATTTGGCTCTGACCTGGGCACATTAATTGGTCATGGAACTTTCCACGTATTCAATCAGTCATTCAACAGTTTTGAGTACCTATTATGTGCCAGACACATAGTGAACAAGGTAGGCATGATACCTGCCAAAAGCAATATAAGGAATAGTTTAGGGAAGTTTTAGATACCCCACCATCTTAGCCCTCCCTCCCCCGAATAAATTCCTAGCCCTTCTCATAACCAGATTGTCACTTAAATCCATTCCTATGGAAATTCTGGAGCTACCATTTGTCTGATCCCTGGCCTCAAAGAACTTAGATTAAGTGGATCAAACACCAACAAGTAAGTAGTCAGTGACAAGCCAGTACTGCAAGTGCTCTCATGGGGGTACTAAGTGGTGCTATGAACAGTCAAGAAAGATACTGAACCAAGGTTCATGGAAATGACATTCAAGATGAGACCTAAAGCGTGATGTGACTTAGGTACGAAGAGAGGTAGGGAATAGAGTCCTAAGCAGAGGATTCAATATCTACAAAGTCTGGAAGGAAAGAAAATAAGACTTAGTCTAAGAACTCTTAGTTTGGGAGAGTAGAAAGTGAGTAGGAGAAGGTAAGGGAGGCAAGGTAAATCACAAGATATGAGGATGGGGAAATTGGCAGGGCTAGATGGAACTTTTGTGGGGTTTGGACTCTCTCCCAAAAGAAATGGGAAGCCAGTGTGTTTTAAGCAAGCAAATGAACTGATCAGTTTGTGTTTAGAAAGACTCCTCTAGCCACGGTGTGGAGAATGAAGGAGAAAGAAGCAAAGCTGGAGAGGAGGGCTTCTAGTCTCTTCTAGCTTCTGGCATTTGCCAGCAATCACTAGCTTGTAGATACCCGGCTCTAGTCACATAGATGTCTTTTCCCTGTCTATCTTCACATCACCTGCCCTCTGTGTGTGTCTGTCTCTGTATCCAAATTTCCCCTTTATAAAGACACCAGTTACATTGGATTAAAGCACACCCTAATGACCTCTTTTTAACTTGATTACTTCTATGAAGACTTTATTTTCAAAAAAGGTCACACTCTCAGGTAGTGGGGATTAAGATTTCAATATATCTTTTTAAGGGACACAGTTCAACCCATAACAAGGGTTCTTTTTTACACTGAGTCCCAGGCTCCACCTGACACCCTGGGTCAGATGGGTGCCTGGTTCCTTGGGCCTGGGGCCCTGTCATCCAGGAAACAGCACTCTCTTGTTCTTAATAGTCCTCATTCCAAAGTCTAGAGACTTGTCTCAGCCAGGGAAATGGGATCTTCGGGACTTTCCTTCTTACCACTGCTTTTGCCAGTTCAGCTCTCAGAATATTTTCTGTCTCTGAATTCCTCAGCCGAGGCTCTATCCATCTTCCACAACATCTCATTCCCAGGAGGCCACATTCCCATTGCCAATTGCCATCCCCGACTATCATCTGCTACCGATGTTGCAATCCACTAGCTCAGCGTTTCTCAAAGTGTGGCCCACAGACCACCTGCAGCAGAATCACTCAGGAGTACTGTTAAAAATATTTATTTTGAACCACCCAACTGCACTGAAACAGACCTCTGGCTGTAGGGTCCAAGATTCCATGTCTCTAACAAGCTATCCTAGTGGTTCTTGTGAACACTCGAGTGTTAGGAACACTACTCTAGATTATGTGTTCTGCTTACCTGGATTTCCCAGGAATTTCTCAGAGATGGCACTGTTTCTGAAGGCAGATGTTCTTTCCAGCCGGACCCATACTGTTATGGTTAAACCAACCCTTCTGAGCCACCAAGGTAGATCTCACAGCCAGAGAGGAAAGAACAGTACTGAAATAAACCATTCTTATGAAGAAAAGACCCAAGTATCAGGATTTCACTGAGCCTGGCGAAGATGTATAATTCCACACAACTCAGGAAAATGAAGTGAGAATAAAACTCTTTATTAAGAATAGCCTCCAAATTAAAAACCTGAAACAGTATCCACAATAGAATTACCTAAAGATTAAACAGGTTATGTATATTTATGTATGTGTAAAATGTTTATATGTATATATTCTATGTCTATGTATAAAAGTGATAACAGAGATAGCCCATCCAGGGCGCTGACTGCTTCCAGCAAGCCCACTCATCCCCAACCTACTCAAAAAAAAAAAAAAATAGCGTGAAAGTTTTCAGTCACCTGATATTTAGTTTCAAAGATCAAGCCTACCTTAATCTTGGTGTTTTTTTTTTAAATTTGGACTTTTGGAGTTTGGCTCTGGTATGTGAGTTACATGACAGATGTAAGTACATAAAAATACCAATTTTTAGAGCTCGGTTCACAAATGATTTCTTACAATTTTCCTTGAGGGATCGAAGTGTCAACTCTATTTAAAGCGCCAGAAGAGAGCAGGCATGGGGCGCAGTGCAGAAACAGCATTCTGGCAGGCACTGAGTAACTATTCGATCGTGTTGATCATGTCCTTGCTCAAGGCTGAGAGATTGTCCTCAATGGAGAGACGGATGTTCATCCCTCGAATGGTTTGGTCTTATTTGTACATAAAACTCACCTCAGGGGCACCTGGGTGGTGTAGGCAGTTAGGCGTCTGGCTCTTGGTTTCGGCTCAGGTCATGATCTCAGGGTGGTGGGATCGAGCCCCACCTTAGGCTCTGTGTTCAGCATGGAGTCTGCTTGGGACTCTCTTTCCCTCTCCCTCCGACCCAGCCCATCCCACTCTTTCTCTCTCTCCAATAAATAAATAAATCTTAAAAAAAAAACCCTCATATCAGACTTTTACTTATTAAAACATTTTATGTTGTAACGAGAGAGGAGTTTTCTAAACACAGATGCCTACCAGTTATTTGCAAGTAAACCCTTCAGTATACAGAATAGGGTTGAGAAACTCCAAAACAATGCATGGCCTGATGGAATGACTGATCTCACATTTAAAGCGAAGGAAGCACCAAAGTGGTTATTTAAATAGGTTACGTCTACATAAACTGACTTGGACTTCAGTGACAGTTCCTGGATAGTTCAGTCAAGTTATAATGTTATTCATTTCATTTGTTCGTTTTATAAAGATGAATCCACCCTAAGTACACTAAGTTTACAGGAAAAGGTGTTTCCATTCAATTTTTTTTTAATTCAACAAACTTGCATTTCTAATACCCTCAACCAACCTGTATGTAACCAACATCTGGCATGTTTTATTAATCTGTCTTTAACCCTGCTCTCGTAATTCAAACATAAACTCTCTTCTTGATGATATTTTTTTCTGTGTTTTTACATGTATGTTCTTTAACATTTTTTTAAAAGAATTTATTTATTTGTCAGAGAGAAAGAGAGCACAAGCAGGGGGAGCGGCAGGCAGAGGGAGAAGCAGGCTCAGCAGGGAGCCTGAAGCGGGGCTCGATCCTGGGACCCTGGGATCATGACCTGAACTGAAGGCAGACGCTTAACCAACTGAGCCACCCAGGCATCCTTACATGTATGTTCCTTAAGTAGTTGATGCTCGGGTGAAAGAGCTTTATGGTAACAGAGAAAGCCAGAGACTGTTGAACCCCTGACTCCATCAGAAATCAGCAAATTTTAGTTGAGTAAGAGGGAGCTCGCCTTTGCTGCCTTCTTGTCTCCCTTTTGACCTTGGATCTGCCATCTTCACAACACTCTCTGCTGAGTCTCCCCAAGTTGTCCTCTGTTGTGCAGATACCACGTAGGTTTTACTCTCCATCGCTCCTACCAAGTACCCCGTAAAATGAAAGATGAAATGCTGAATTCTCATTTTCCCCATTCTATTTCAAGGTATTTTCCTTAGTTAAAATTAAGGAAATTTAGCTGATTAAAGTAGCTCATAGTAATGTTATATTATAAAAGAATACGTTAGATTAAATGTAGAAAGAAAGACAGTGAAATAGGACTCTCAGGGGCCTCAGCATGGCTGTCTTCTTCATGGCCTTCCTTCTCCATGACAGGCAAACAGGAGGGACAAACACGGGCACCCCAACTTTGAAAGGATGTCTCCTCATCTTCCCATATACCACACCCATTCCAATCCACTTTTCTCTGACTGGTTCATCTCAGCCCTTCAAATGGAAATATCACTATGCTTTGATGATCTTACGTGTAGACCTCAGACAGTGTTACTTTTTCATCTGCTACCATGAAGTGTTCCTCCTGCAATCCAGAAAGGAAATATGAAGAAAGCTTTGGCTTCTCTTCATTGTATCTTCCCTTCACACAGAATCATTTTTCTGGTTTTAAACACGGTTAAGTAATTTGGGAATCCCAAACTATGTAAATAAACACACCCTTCTCGAAGTTTAACTACTTCCTTAAAAGCCTTTTTGGAAAACAGGAGCCTGCTTTGAAAACGTGTGTCAGTTTTCCACTGAACACAATTCAGGAACAGCCCTATCGCCGGTTGTCAGTATCCGCTGTCAAGGGGCCGCTATGGAAGAATTCATGGGACAAACATTAGGTTGAGTTTTAAAAGGCCAAGGTAGTGGGGTTTTTAGTAGTCACAGATTTTATAAGTTTAGAAGTTGTGGACTAGTGTTCTTTACGCTTCCTACCTCTTTCCTAATGAGACACATTGGGTTAAGTTCCATTTTTAAATGTATCTGAGCCTATTGAGAAGAAATTTACACAAAGGCCCAGGATCCTGGTTCCAGTCAAACTTTAACCTCCAAGACCAAAATCCAGCAAAACCAGCTGAGCTTTAGCATGACAACATCGCAGCTCAGGGACAGGGCCACGCACAGCACGGTGACCGCACAAATCACATGTCGCCAAGCAGCGTCGTGAGTGCAAGTCTGAATTCCTGTAGGTAGGAAAGTTTATGGCATTTCCCCCTCTGTTTTGAGATTTATCCACAGTGCTTCCCAATAGAGATAAAACAATATGACTATAACAGAATGCATTTGTACAGAAGGAAGGGTGGACTTCATCATGTGGACAACCAGTCCAATACCTAAGCATTTCAAGCGGGTACAAGGAGGGTAGATCAAGGGGGATCCAGCACTAAGCACTCAGGGACAAGCAGGGATAGAGCGTGATGCAATCTGCACACAGGTCAAATGTGCAGGCATGCTAACCGGTGACACATTTCCTGTCACTATGCAATACTGGATGTCTGGAGAAAAACTTTTAGACTAGTAGTCGTGGTGTTTAGAATACAGGTCAAGATCTTATACCCCAACCCTACAGTGCCTTCAGCGAGATTGGAGTTTCTTTCTTTCGCACATTATTGGCCAGAGTCAGGTGAGCATTCCAGGGCGAGTAGGTGGCTCTGGTTCAAGGTCTGACAGGGAGCTGGGTGGCTTTGATTTTGTTGCCCTGCTTCCTGTAAGGAGTTGCTCTCACGCTCATGATAGATGGTGGCTCGCCGGTACCAGACCCTGTGTCAGCTCTCAGAAGCAAGACATGAGAATGGAGAGGGCAACCAACCTCTTTTTCAAAGACATGCCCCAGAAATTATATGTGTCCTGTATCCTCACAGCTAGATGCAAAGGTGTCAGGAAATTCTAAAACTCAAGGGCTTTTCCTGCTCAAAGGGGGATGCATATTGGGGTCCAATTAGAACATTTCCACAGTAGTTAAATGACAAGTTTCAGAATACGTGTGTGTGTGTGTACACGTGCGTGCACACACACTCTCATACATAAGCATTTTTAAGAGTAATTAGGGGCTTACATAGAAGGCAGTATTGCTTAATGATTAAGATAGATCAAGGGTAGACTTTGAGTCCAGAGAGATCTGAGTTTGAATCTTGGCTCTCTCATTGGCTAGATGTATAGATCTTCTAAACATTAATTTTCTTACCTGTAAATAGAGATAATTCTTACCTCATAGAAATGTTATAAGGGGAAAATGAAATAATATGCACTGTCGAATAATAAAGAATTTTTCTGGTCTTTGTCCTGGGTTCCTGGAAAGAAACTTCTAAAACCCTTGGAATTTCCCAAATGTCTTTGTTATTTATGAGCCTCTTCGGTTGCCCCTGAGTTCGTGCTATCAAGATGGAGATGGGTCAGGATAGGGGCTGCTACCCAAAAGACCAACCATGTAATTAGAGGGTTCGGGCTTTGGGCCATGTGGTATCAGCCAAATCTCCTGACTTTTTGGAGGGCAAGGAGAGGGGGGTTGGGCTGGAGATTGAGTTCATTCATGTGGCCAATGATTTAATATGCTATGAAATCTCAATAAAAACTCACACCAAAGCTTAGTGGAGCTTCCTGGTTAGGGAACACAATTGATGCCAGAAGAGTGACACACTTTGATTCCACAAGGAAAAGACAAGCTCTGCATTTGGGACCCTCCCATTCTTCACTCCATGCATCTGTTCATTTGACTGGTCCTGATTTGTGTCCTTTATAGTAAAACCTTAATAATAAGTATAGTGTTTTCCTGAATTCTGTGCATTGTTTTAGTGAATTATCAAACCTGCAAGTGTTGTGGGAACCCCCAAATTTGTAGCCAGTCAGTCAGAAGTATAGGCGGCCCTCAGACCCCCAAAGCATGGCTGATGTCTGAAGTGAGGTCTGGCTTGTGGAGGACCAGCCCCTTCACTTGTGGGGTCTGTGCTAACTTTGGGTGGTTAGAGCCAGAATTGAATTACAGCACACCAGGTGGGGTCAGAATATGTATAAAATGCTTAGACAGTAACTGGAACATGTGAGAGCTTAATAAAGGCTTAGTGCTATTATTGCTTTTAATTATTATTATTATTATTGTTAACGTTATCCCTGGTTGATTGAATTACTGGAATCTAGTGATGTTGAAATAATATTTAACTATTATTCTGTAGTCCTTCTCATCAGAGTTTCATAAATGTTTTCCTCAACATGTGGCTGGCTCCCAGCCTGTTTCTATGAATAGAAAGCTGAAATGAGGGCCCACCAAGTTAGTCGCTAGCTCCCAGTTTAAAGGCTTCCACATGAGAGCCACTTACAAAGCGCACAGGCCTTGGAGCCCCTCAGAATTTGGAGTCACCTGAAGAAGGTAGAGTTTTAGTCAAACTAGAGGTCGCCTCACGTCTGTGTTCTGAGGGCTGCCACCACCCGGAAGGGGAATCCCAACTCACAACGCCTGAATGGCTGAGGCCTGAGGCAAAGGGGAATTACCAAGACTGGATAAGATGTGGGAAGATTTTTTAAATACATAAGGGCAGTAGAAAAAACATGTGATTTGCAGTTTGGTAGCGCTGTGTTCAAACCTAGTCTTTGCAACTAGCCAACTATGTGATTGGGCATACGTGTTTGAATCCTCCTGAATCTCATTTTCTCCCCGATATAAAATGGAAGAACAACGAGTCACTTCGGAGGTGGTTGGGAGGCAGCCGGGAGCTGATGCACGTAGAGTATTTGCCACAGCACGCAGCTCGCGGAAGCCGCTGCATGCGTGCGAGTTCCCTTCCCCTTTGCTCCATGGGGCATGGCGGGAGGCAAATCCTTCCACTCACTTACTATTTAAAAAGCCCAGTGCAGAAAGCTTTCTAGGATGGGATTACCAGTTATTCTTTTCCTGAAAGGCAAGTCTTAGGTTACAGTTTTACTGTAAACATCTCCGAAGCACTGCAGGCGGAAAGATCAAGGAGATTTGCAGTTCCTAGAAGGATGCATGATATCCCATGAAGGTTCGTATTTCAAGGTTCATCTGCTCGTGGATGGGATTCTGTCATCAGGAGTTTTCTTTCTCCATGTGGCTTCTCAGAAGATAATCTGATCTTCACAGTTTAGTCCCCACAATTTGTCCCTTTGCACGGGTCGTGTTTTTGATCACTTTGGCATGTAGAGAACATTCCTGTTCAGATTTGTGTATGGGATGGAACTGAACTCTTCCAGTAATGAAGAATCTTCTTATGTAGCCAAGGCTTTCAACTCGTCATCTCTCCTGTCTCCCCGATGCGAAAATCCTGCCTGCCTCTATTGCCAAAATACAAATGACTGCAAAGTCCGAGGTCACTTTCAGCAGGTAACTATTTATGTGGTGCCCTAGGGAGGCAGGATCTGGAGCCTTCAGAAGGAATGTGCTTTCACAGTGCACGTGGGCTCGAAGTTGCTAGGCTTGAAAACATCAAGAGACTGATATGAATCAATGAATAATTAAGTATTTGTAATAAAGGGTGTGTGCAAACTTTAATTATAAAAATGTTCACCCCAGTATTTCTCAGTGTTTCTACCTCATAAAATAATAATTCGTAAAAAAGTAGTTTAAAATTGTCGAGTTCTGTCTAATAGAATACTATTTAGCCTTTAAAAATGAACTTGTGGAAGTACCTTTATCACACATTTGTATATGAGCAATCTACATGTGCAAAATAATGAAATCATATATGATACGATCCCATCTTGGTAAAAAATGAAATTGCCTATTTATGTATTATTCGTATATTAAGAAAATGCCAAGAAAAATGTCTAAAAGGGCCTGCACTGAGATCCAAATGATAGAACTACAGTTGATTTTTCTTTCTTTTTTCCTGAGTGTAGTTTTGGTCTTTCTATAATGGGCACACGTTACCGGCATCCTCTTCTCTTTAAGATTTTATTTTTTAACTAATGTCTACACCTAACATGGGGCTTGAACTTAAAACCCCAGGAACAAAAGTCACATGCTCCACCAACTGAGCCAGTCAGGGGCCCCACTGCTGGCATCATTTTTAAAGCTATTGTTAAAGTAATTATTTTCTGACCGCTTGATGAGACTCAGTGAGATGTAAGGAAAGCATAGTAAGGTTTCCCTGTGAAGAGGGAGTTTCTGTGCTGGAAGAGACAACGCGGCAGAAGAGCAAGCCTCAGCTGAGCACGAGGATGCTGGCGTCCGTCACACCCTCGTCTCTGTGCGAGATAACCTGGGGCGAGCCATAGCCATTTTCTGTACATCACTTTTTCCACGTGGAAAAGCACAGTGACACTCCACGCCTCGATCCGCTCTCACCGAGATTGGGTGCGTACCTCCCGCAAGCTCTGGGTCACAGGAAAAACCCGCACCCTGTCAGCGCTCTGGATTTCCATTGGTGATGTGAGCTATGGGTTTGTTGGAGTATTTATTTAGTATTTCTGTTTATTTTTGTTATTATTAGATTATGTTCTGGAAACTTTTCCATGCATCATGGAGAGAGGCTTCTCTGTGGGTAATCTTGAATTGGTAATCATTTCCATCAGGAGCAGAGAAGCTATTTTGCTTTTTGCTGCTCTGTTAAGTTCCAGGAGCTCTTTCATAAGTCTCTGTATTGTTTGCTTTTGCAGCGCAGGCCCTACCTACTCAAGCCAAATTTCACCGACAGCATGGCTTCTGACAATAGAACCGGGTAAGGCAGGGAGAGGGAAGTTAAGAGTTTTTAATGGCTGTTTAGATGATATGTGGGCCAGTAAAGAGAAAAGAGATGACAAAACAGAGAAATTTCGTAAAATTGTGTAGGTTGGTCTTCAGCTTTTAGGAAGACTCCATGGTTCACAGGCTTGAATTTTTGCAACGTCTAATGGGATGGAAAAATGCTAATCTGATTATTTAGGAAGAGTGAGAGCAGGGGGATTGCTACCAATTGTTTCTTCAAATTAAACTTAATCGGATAAGTCTGACCTTGGGCATTTAAATTGGAATAAATAACAATGTTGATAAGTCTTCAGATGGACTTCGGAGACCGTCTTTCTGATTAGCTCTATAGCATGCAGAATTCTTCCTGTGGCAGAAAACCGGAGTACTGGAATTCTGAGGTCCCAGATGATCAACGGCAGGTGGCTAATGATGATTCATTTTCAATTCCAATTTAACCATTAATTAAAGTAGGTATCCTTGACGGAACATTGCGTGCCAGAAAAGCTCAAAAAGAAAACGTGATACACCATCTTCCTGAACAGCCCCTGCCGGCTTCCATGATCACCTTTCTATCTGCTGCTCCTGGTAGCTATAGTAACTAGCATTTAAGACACAAACACAAAAATCCAAGTCCCAGGCTGATGCAAGAGCTCTCAGATGGCTTCGTTCCATGTCTAAGATTTCCCTGCCTGCTCTTGCCTCATATTTCATGTCCAAAGCCTCTAGTGACTAACTTACTGCTTGGGGATGTGCAGGCTGAAGGGGAAAGGGTAGGATGGAGACCACCTGCCCTTTCAGAGAAAAAAACAATAGAGATGCCCCGTGTGGTTAGGGAGGCTCAGCCCCCTCTGTGCTCTGCTGGGAAAGAACGAGGCTTGTCTGTGACAGCTGTCGCATTGTTGTGGACAGTGCTTCTCCAGGGCCCTCCGGGAGCGTGGATGGGATCAGCCCTGCGTTGCCCAGCCACAAACTCACCGTAACCTTGCTTGGGGGTAGGAGGGTGGGAGGGGTTGGTTCCAAGTCTAGCCCAAAAAAGGACAGATGATTTTTCAAGTGTTGAATTCAAAACAAAGGAAGAGGAAAGGAGTGGAGTGGGAGAGGGAAGCTAAGCTAGAACGAACACTCTGAGCTTTTCTGGAAAACAAATTGGGCCAGTGATTTTTATTTGGACTTCAATACGCATTTTGGTTTATTTCATCTATTTTTGTAGCAGCTATGGGCAATGTGTTTAAATGGGAAAGTGGTAAATAGAAGCCCTTCCGTTCAGGTACTTACATTTTCAGCATGAAGAGATGGCTGACAAGCTGTATCGAAGGCTGGCCTCCTATGCCAAAGCACACTTTTCTGGCATTCCAGTAATTAAGAAAAACGAGGGCACCGCCCACACAGGGGAAATTGCAGACCCCAAAGTATCCCTTTTGGAAGACTACGTGTGACATTACATTGCAGGGACATTAGCCTTGCTTGGAACCGTTTTACACACAGAAACCCTTCACTGAACGATAACCTAGTAATTCCCAAGCCTTTCTTTAAAGGGAGCTTAATATTTTGATTGGCAAATGTGCCCGGGGAAGTATTACATTAATAATACTTGCCTTTTACACAGTTCCTTTCTTCATGTAGTCAAAATGCTTTATGCTGGATCAGATTCACAAATTGAAAGGAGAATGAACTCACTTGAGTTCTTATGACTCACTCTGTCAAAAGAATACTCTCAAGAAACACAAAAGGAAAGCCCTGATTCATGCCCGAGGGAAAGGCTAGATGACGAATGGCTTGAGAAACATAGAGAAAGTTGCAATGTATATAAGGTAATAATCCATTAATCAGATATGGGGAAAATATGCAATATTTCTTTGTTAATGAAGATGATAACTGTTAAATCGGGCCTTGGCCCTACCAAATCAGGTTGGACATATATCTCATGACCTGGGGATAAAAAATATTAAAAATTATAGCCTATAACACAAGTGCTCCACTTTCTCAGGCCCCTGGACTTCACCACATCTGTTGGGTGAGCTCTCTGACACTGCTAAGTGGAGAAATGGCTTGTGGAAAACAGTTCTAGAACTTTCCTGTTTATTTGAAGCGATGCATATGACCTGAAGTCCTGAAAAGCTCATTTACTCATTTGGTTCCATGGTCAGTGCCCATGTAAGGGGTAGGCAAGGCAAGGGAACCAGGAGTCCCATCCTGTTTATCTTATCTGACTTTTTAGTGCGAAGCCAAAAAGGAAAAGCAGCAGCAGTGAAAGAGGTATGCCTTTGGAAATGCTTTCATTTCAGTCGATTGGCCGACAAATCTAATGTGATTTCTGAATGTAACGGGACAGACGCCATTTACTGTCGCCATTAACAAAAAAAAGGGCTATGTCTTATTGATTGCTAGAGCTAAGCGTCGTGCTGATAAATCCACAGTTGACATTATTTATAAGGCATTATCCCCTGAGCAGTCCAGACATTCACTGCGAGGGACACGGGGAACCAAATCCTGGGTTTCAGTTACAAGTGACTTTGTAAGGTTGCTTGCCTGGCTTTTTGAAAGCTCCGATCAAAAACACAGCAACCTTCTAAGTAAAAGTATGGTGTAAGGAAGTGGTCCAGCTTCATTCTTTTGCATGTCGCTGTCCAGTTTTCCCAACACCATTTGTTGAAGAGACTTTTTCCCATTGGATATTCTCTGGGGCTTTGTTGAAGATTAATTGATCATATAGCTGTGGGTTCATTTTTGGGTTTTCTATTCTGTTCTATTGATCTATATGTCTATATTTCTGTGTCAGTACCATACTGTTTTGATCACTACAGTTTTGTAAGATAACCTGAAGTCCAGAATTGTGATGCCTCCAGCTACACTGTTCTTTTTCAAGGCTGTTTTGGCTATTCAGGGTCTTCTGTGGATCTGTAAAAATTTTAAGATTCTTTGTTCTAGTTCTGCGAAAAATGCTGGTGGTATTTTGATAGGGGTTGCATTAAATGTGTAGATTGCTTTAGGTAGTATAGACATTTTAACAATATTTGTTCTTCTGATCCATGAGCATAGAATGTCTTTCCATTTCTTTGTGTCATCTTCAATTTCTTTCGTAAGTATTTCACAGTTTTTAGAGTACCTGTTTGGTTAGGTTTATTCCTAGGTATCTTATTGTTTTAGGTGCAATTGTAAATGAGATTGCTTTCTTAATCTCTCTTTCTGCTGCTTCATTATTGATGTATAGAAATGCAACAGATTTCTGTATGTTGATTCTGTATCCTGGGACTTCACTGAATTTGTGTATAAGCTGTAGCAGTTTTTTGGTGGAGTCTTTTGGGTTTTCTATATAGAGTATCATCTGCAAATGGTGAAAGTGAGTTCTTCCATGCCGATTTGGATGCTTTTTATTTCTTTTTGTTGCCTGATTGCTGAGGCTAGGAGTTCCACTTTCTCACACCAAACACACAAATAAATTCAAAATGGATGAAAGACCTAAATGTGAGACATGAAACCACCAAAATTGTAGAGGAGAATGCAGGTAGTAACCTCTTTGACATCAGCCATAGCAACTTCTTTCTAGATATGTCTCCTGAGGCAAGGGAAACAAAAGAAAAAATAAAGTATTGGGACTTCTGCATAAATAAAAAGCTTCTGCATAGCAAAGGAAACAATCAACAAAACTAAAAGGCAACCTGTGAAATGGAAGAAGATATTTGCAAATGACATTTCTGAGAAAGGGTTAGTATCCAAAATCTATAAAGAACTTATCAAACTCAAAAACGAATAATACAATTAAAAAATCAGCAGAAGACATGAATAGAATTTTTGCAAAGAAGACATACAAATGGCTAACAGATACATGAAAAAATGCTCCACATCACTGATCGTCAGGGAAATACAAATCAAAACTACAATGAGATACCACGTTACACCTGTCAGAATGGCTAAAATCAACAACACAAGAAACGACAGGTGTTGGCGAGGATGTAGAGAAAAGGGAACCCTCTTGCACTATTGGTGGGAATGCAAACTGGTGCAACCACTCTGGAAAACAGTATGGAGGTTCCTCAAAAACTTAAAAAATAGAACTACCCTACGACCTAGCAATTACACAACTAGGTATTTACCCAATGAATACAAAAATACTAATTTGAAGGGATACATGCACCCCAATACTTACAGCAGCACTATACACACACACACACACACACACACATTTTATCAATTGTTGGTCTTCTGATTTTTCCACAATTGAGAAAGAACCATGAGTAATGCAAATAAAAGGCATGTCAGAGGTGGACATTCCTATATTCATTCTTTCTACAGATACTTGCTGTATGTGACTGTGCCAAGAGCAGAGCCAGACTTGCCCCCAGTCTATGTAGGGTGGAATTGGGGGATGGGAAAGTGTTGAGGCAGGGTGGGACACCAGAATCACTTCCAAAAAACAGGTAGTGCTTGAATTGAATCTTGTATGGGAGAGTGGGTTAGAGAGAGGGGCATGGGGAGGGAAAAAGTGCCCAGTAAACACAACACACCTAGAGCTTGCAAGGTACTTTTCAGTTGCTTACTCTTGAACATGAGAAGCCAGAGATTGCCACAATCTCAGGAAAGCTCCTAACATGAAAATCAAAGATTCAACCCAAACTAAAAAAAAAAGAGAAAAAAGAAAAGACAGTACTTTGAGGAAATAAAAATAATGTAAGAACTCTTCTAAAGAAGTCATTATTAATAACTATAGAAATTAGGAAGATATGGGGCTCCTGGGTGGCTCAGTCAGTTGGACAGCTGCCTTCAGCTCGGGTCATGATCTCAGGGTCCTGGGATGGAGCCCCACATGCTCAGCTGGGAACTTGCTCTTTCCTCTCCCTCTGCCGCTCCCCCTTCTTATGTTCTGTCTCTCTCAAATAAATAAATAAAAACTTTAAAAAAATTAGGGAAGATATAACCATGAAACAAGAACAGAATGCTATAAAAAATTGAAGAACAAACAAACAAAAAGCTTTTGGAAATAAAAATCTTTAAAGCAAGACCAAGGTAGTTGAGATGTAGAGGAAAAACTAAGGAAATAAAGTAATCTGCCTTTTAAGATGGACAAAACTGAAGCCTATTACTATGTTATAGATTTTTTTGTCTTCATAAAAGTCTAAACACTAGAATTATTTCTAATACCCCAGAGAACTATGAGAGAACTGATGATCCCCCAAGGATGAGGGAGCACTGAGGAGAAGTAAAAGATTTTATTTCTGTTTCTCAGGCTAGAGAGGAAAATTGCTGTCTCCCATCCTGTGAGTTCTTGGTCAGAAAACCATGTGGCAAAAGGTGACAGGATTCTGTGTGTCATCTGTTAAAGAATAATTTTTACAAAAGGATAAAATAATTACTCTCATACAAATATAAAATACACATGTGAAAAGTATTTTTTTCTAATACTGAGGGAACCAGCCAGATATTATAATTGGTTGAGAAGAGAACTCAAAGTACCACACCCTTTGTAGTGAGAAAAGGAAAGCTGAAATAACTTCAGAGGACAAAATTCGGCAAGTGAATTTTATTTGCCTTAGTTTTTAATACCTGAGTCTGAAAAGAAGCTAGGGAGTGTGTTAAAAATGTTAGTAATATTTGCTCAGTTTTGAGTTGTTTTTGCTTTTCTCTTTGTTTACTGATTGCTGACTTTGCCTACAACATGAAGGGTTAGTCTTTAAGTATAATCTGCCTAGACAGCAAAACTTCTGTGCTTTAGAAAAATGTTCTGTGCTTCATGTTGACATTAATATAACTTTTATTATTTAAGTGCCTCCCCTCAAAGATTCCTCACTTATGATAGAGCTATGGTCCTTTTTAATTGTGTTAGTTTGTGTTTATATTTAAATACTTTATTGCTACTTTGGTTAAATAGGTAACCAAGGGCTCTATTACAGGCACCCACCAGCTCGTCTTAACTGAATATCCAAAGCTTCTCTGGTAACTTTTTTAACTTCTGTGCTTCCCAGAAAATGGGCTGGCCCTTGAAGAATTCTTCTTCAGCTCCTTCCTTTTACATCCTGATTTCTATTTTTTCTGTCCACACAGCTCCTTTCAAGGAAACACCAGGAAGTACACTTCCAATTGCCCAAGGTATTGCCTTAGCCAAGTGAAACCAATGCTGAAGATTTTCCCTTCCCCTAACTCCTCTATCAAAACCCACCTGCCCTGTGCTTCCTTCCCTAGAGTTCCTGTTATCTCTTAATCTGATGATCTCTTCTATGGTTAGGAATTAATAATGTCCTTTCCTAGATATCATTTGCATTTTAGCAGAAGAAAACACTAAGATGTATTTAAATACTGTATTTAAATGATAGATGTATTGCTCTACCTACATCAGCAGGCATGATTTATTCCTAGACTTAAGAAGCTTATATTTTATTAAATTAAGTCAGTGTGGTAAGTGCTATAGTAAAGTTGTATATAAAAAGTCCCAGAAGCCCTCACCTTTATGTTCAAATGATTTTTAAGAAGGATGTCAAGATGATTGAATGGGAAAAAGAATAGTCTTTTCAACAAATGGTACTGGACAACTGAATAGTTACATGTTTAGAACAAAAAAACAAAAACAAAAAAGCACAAAGTTGGGCCTCTCTCACACACCATATGCAGAAAGTAACTGAAAATGTACCAAAGATCTAAATGTAAGAGTTAACTAGAAAACTCAGAAGAAAACATTAGAATAAGCCTTCATTACCTGGGTTAAGCAATGGTTTCCTAGCTACAATACCCCAAGCATAAGCAACCAAATTAAAAATAAATAAGTCGATCTTCATCAAAATTATTAAAAACTTCTGGCTTCAAAGAACACCAGCAAGAAAGTGAAAACAACACACAGAATGGAAGCAAATATTTGCAAATCAAATATATGATAAGAGACTAATATCCAGAATATGTAAAGACTCCAGAATAGAATTTTTCCTAAGAAGACATACAAATGGCTAATAAGCATATAAAAAGATATTCAACTTCCTTAATCATTAGAGAAATGCAAATCAAAATCACAACGAGATACTTCATCATGCAAATTAGGATGGTATAATTAGAAGGACAGACAATAACAACTGTTGAGAAGGGTGTAAGAAAAATTGAAACTATACACTGCTGGTGAGAATGTAAAATGGTACAGGCACTTTGAAAAACACTTTGGTAGGTCCTTGAAATGTTAAACATAGAGTTAGGACCCTGACATTGCACTCCTTGGTCTATACCCAAGAGAATTGAAAACATCTCCATACAAAAACTTGTACATGAATGTTCATACCAGCTTGTTCATAATAGCCAAAAAATGGAAACAACCTACATGTCTATCAATTGATAAACAAAATGTCACATATCTGTGTAGTGGAATATTATTTGACCATAAAAAGGAATGGCATACTGATAGATGCTGCAACATGAATAAACCGTAAAAATATTATACTAAGTGAAAGAAGTCAGTCACAAAAGTATAATGCATGATTCTGTTTACATAAAATATCCAGAACAGGCAAAACCATAGAGACAGAAAGTAGATGAGTGGTTCGCCACTCTCAGGAGCTGAGAGGAGTGAGGGAATGACTGCTAATGGATACAGGGCTTCTTCAACGGGTGATGAAATGTTCAGAAATCAGATTGTGGTGATGGTTGCATAACTCAGAATGTTCTAGAAGCCACTGAACTGTATGCTTTGAATGAGTGAATTTTATAGTTTGTGAAATATATCTCAATATATCTGTATATGAAAAAGTCCCAGAAATGTGGAGTAAATTTGAAGAGAAGGGAAATCTTTATGAAGACAATGACTTTTGACCTATGGATTAAAGGGAGAGGAGTAGTTTTCTGCATAAAGTAAAAGGACTTTTCAGCCAAAGAGAAAAGCAAGGGATTGTAAACTGCATGGTACAGCTGACCCTTGAACAATACTGGTTTGAACTGTGTGGGTCCTCTTATACCTGGACTTTTCAATAAGTACAGTACAGAACTGTAAAGGTGCTTTCTCTTCCTTGTGATTTTCTTAATAACATTTTCTTTTGCCTACCGTTATTGTAAAAATACAGTATATAATACATATAACATAAATAAAATGTGTTTATTGACTGTTACCAGTAAGGTTTCAGTAGACTATTAATAGTTAAGTTTTGGGGGAGTCAAAAGTTATGCATGGATTTTCAACAGCTCAGGGGTCAGTGCCCCAACCCCCGCCATGTTGTTGAAGGGTCAACTAAAAGGTTTGTGGGAAATAAGATTAGAAAGGAGGGGGTGTCCCTGGGTGGCTCATTTGGTGAAGCCTCTGACTCCTGGTTTTGGCTCAGGTCATGATCTCAGGGTGATGAGATCAAGCCCCATGTCTGGCTCCACACTCAGTGAGGAGTCTGCTTGAGATTCTCTCCCTCTCCCTCTGCCCCTCCAGCTCGTGCTTTCTCTCTCTCTAAAAATAAATAAATCTTTAAAAAAAAAAAAAAAAGTAAGGAGGGCCTGGATTAGCCAGTCTCAGCAGGAAAGAGAAGGAGTGACCAAAAGGGGTAATTAAAGAGAATGTGTTGAAGAGATTGACCACAGAGGTGTGTGTGGACAGAGGTAAAAGAATCCAAAGGGGGTGATGAAGCTTACCTCAGACCAACAACAGCAGGAAGTTGTTATAGTCCCTAAGCCTAAGGGTCCCGTGGAGGGGAAAATGACCAGAACTTGGTGAGAGCCACAGCGATAGGAAAGAATCAAATCGATTTGGACGCTAGGTAGAGGAACACAGCCAGTGCCAGACCATAGAGGAAAGAAGCCCAAGGGTGGGGCAGGGGTGGAATACTGTGATTGCTGTCTTTCCCACCCTCCGGTCTCCTGACAGCTGACCCACAAGGCAGAGCACAGAACCTGTTGACAGAGTGCATACAGGTCAGCCTCCTGGGGTGGAGAGCCGGGCCAAGTGTGAGGAGTGAGTCTGGAGAGCAAGCAGCTCAGGGCCGGATCATAAAAGATTTGTGCGCTTTGCCAAGCATTCTGGACTTTGTCCTGGAGACAGGAGGAAACCATAAAAGGGGTTTGAGTAGAGAAGTGACTGCAACGTGATAGTTTAGACGGGGAGAGCCTAAAACTGGTTCTCAAAGTGTGGTACCCACGCCAGCAGCATCCGCATCACTGGGAACTTGTCAGAGATGCAAATTCTTGGGTCCCCTCACTAAATTATGGGAGTGGGACCCAGCAATCTGTATTTTAACAAGCATCTTCAGGTGTGATTCTGGTGTGTGCCAAAGTTGGAGAACCACTGGCCTAGAACGTTATTCCTGAGTCACGAGCTCAGCAGAATTACTGGAAAATATATATGTGTAGTAGATATGCATAGAAATAGTCTGGAGGGTTATTCTTCAAACTATTAATAATTCTTATCTCTAAGTGGTAAAATTACATGGGTTTTGCTTTCTTCTTTTATTTGTATTTTAATGAATTTTCATAATGCACATGCCTTTTGATATAAGAAATATAAGTTATTTAAAAGAGAAGGCAGTGCTCACTTTGGCAGCTTACACGAAAATTAGAACGACACAGAGATTAGCGCCGCCCTTGCACGAGGAGGACATGCAAATTCATCAAATATTCCATATTTTTGAAAAATAATAAAAAAAATAGAAGACAGAAAATGTAATGGAAATATGTTATTACTTAAACACAATTTTAAAAATACGTATATATAACTAAATTATCATAAACAAAGTTAAAAGAGATGTCAAGCTGAGAAGAATTTGTAAATTGTATGACAGTAGGTTAAAAAAAAAAAGAATATCCCAATATAAAAGTTGGCTAAAGTTGTAAACCATTATCTAAAAAAGAAGAAATATGAATAAGAATGTGAATTTTTAAAAATGTAGATATGGATTTTGAAAAATTAACATTGCCAATAATTGAAGAAATGAAAAACTAGAACAAGGCACACTTTTTGCTTATCTGATTGGCAAAGATGGAGTAATCCAGAGTTTTGTGAGAGTGTGGAAAATGAATATTTTATCATGGTTTCAATAAGAATATAAAGAGTTACAAAATTCTTAGATGGAAATTTCAAAATATCTTCTGAAAGCCTTAAAATACAGTTTTTGATCAGATAGGAATTTTTCCTGAGAATATAATCAGATAATTGTCCATAAGTGTATGTTTACTTAATAAACTTTGAAAAGATGCTTAACTGTACTACTAATCTGAGAAACTCGATGGAAAACAATAAGCTATATTTCATCCATGACACTGTCAAAGCTTAACATTTTTTTCCAAAGTCAAGCATTGTCAAGGTTCTAATATGTATTGTTGATAGGAAGATAACGAGGCATATCCACTTTGGAAGACAAATTGGACACCATCTATTAAGAAAAACACTATGTTACTCCGACCCAATGACTCTACCTTTGGTGTCTAACCTAGAGAAAAAGATACACATGCACAAAGACAGAGAAATACCCACACACATGTTCACATCCTATTTATAACAGACCCCCCCAAAAGAGGAAGAGCAGCCTAAATTTCCATACATAAGTAAGAGATAGTAACATCATAATAGGAAGGAATGAATTAGATTTCTGTAGAACTGCATAGGAACAGATTATCAAAAATGTTACTGAATGAAAAAGCAAACTATGGAATGATACATGCAGAACAATACTGTTTGTGTAAAACAACATAAGACTTTACTAAATGTCTTTAATACGTATATGGTATATGTATATTATGTGTAAAAATGGATTACTCATCATAGTTATTTTCTCTGCTGAGAAAGGAGGGGATCAGTTTAGAAGACAGTCATCAAAGGGAGTTTTCATTTGCCTTGGAACAGTCTCATCTCTCTTTTTTTTAAGAACATTCATATACTTTAAAAATATTTGTATACAGGGAAAAGCTGGGATAATGTGTTGAAACATTAATAGTAATCAATTTGGGGTAGTGGGAAATGGGTATTAGGTTCTGGTTTTTATGTTTTATTTATTAAAAATTCAAGCTCTTCCCCAAAAGAAATGTATGTAAGAAATCTTTGCCAGAGCTTTGTTGAAGAAGAGGAAGGAGGAAGAACAGGAGGAGGAGGGAGAGGAGGAGAAGAAGAAAGAAAGACGGGTGGAAGAAAGGAAGGAAGGGAAGGAAAAAAGAAAGAAAAAAATCTGAAAGGCTCTATGGTATATGATTCTGGCTGCTAGGGGTTGGGGGAAGGAGGGATGTGTCGGAAAAGCGCAGAGGATTTTTAGGGCAGTGAAACCACACCGTATGGTATTTTCATAGCGGCTATGTGTCCTGTTATATGTGTTCAAACCCACAGCACGTATGACACCAAGGGTGAATCCTAATGTGAACTCGGGACTTCGGGTGATAATGACGTGTCAGTGTAGGTTCACCAATTGTAACAAATGTACCGCTCCGGTGAGGGATGTGGATAATGGGGAGGCTGTGCATGTGTGGGGGGCAAGGGCTATATGGGATATCTCTGTACCTTCCTCTTGGTTTTGCTGTGAACCTAAAACTACACTAAAAAAATAAAGTCTATTTAAAAAAAAACAACTTAAAAGTTACAACATAGAGGGTTGATGAAATTATGGTATACTGAAGAAGAAAGGTACGATATAGCTTTCCTTTGGTAGAAGAAACTATCATTAAAAACAATAAAAATATGAAGACATTTTTAAGCTTATAGGAAAGTATAAGATTAAAGTTTTTAAAAAGGCAGGTGCAAACAGAATTAATGTTAGGAATCCATTCTATGAAAGAGAAATGAACAGTTCTGAAAGATGGGTCTATGGCAAAGTGTCTAATAGTTTATCTGTATTTTCTCCCTTATCTGAAGAGAGCCTTATTAATTAAAAAATAAAACCGATAAAAGAAAAAGAATCTAGCAAGGATAGGGAAGAAAGATAAGTGAACAACACGCCTCGTATTGCCCTAGGTGATACTTGATTTTCATTTGGCTTCAATACCTCCCTTTTGTTATCTTAAAAAAATACCACACAACCGTCCAGCAGCTTCTTTTCCCTAAAAGACATGGGAACCCCTCTGATGGGCAAAAAGGATTTGAAACATAATTTCAAATGAAAAGGTAAATGATTTACCGCATTGCCTCCTAATGGGGGATAGCTGAAGACACAGCAATGCGTTCCATGAATAGGAACCTGGGTTCCAAGAGCCGCCAGTATTTCTAAACCAGAGAGAGCCAAGCCACCTCGCTCGGAATTACCCGGAGGGCTCTTGAAAAGGAAGTTTCACACAAGGACTGGCGCTTGGGGCAAGAGGCCCGGGAACTGCAGAAATAAACACTCTGGAAGATTTCCTATGTGCTCTCAAATTCAAAAACCTTTGCCAGAGACTAATCACCGAATCATTGGGATTTTTCAGAAACCTGGATTCTTCATTAAAGGGCCAGTCCTAACGATTGAGGTGAGGATAGCACAAGCAGTGTCTTTGAGCTGGGTTTGAGGAGTCCCAACACCAGAGGGGTAGAAGCTATTGTTGCCAGTCACACTCCCTCAGTGGCAGAGCCTCGGCATTATACAGATGACCAGAGCCAGAAGGAAATGCTCTCAGAAGGAATTCCCTTTAGGTAGCCCGATAGGAGAGAGAGTATGGGTAAGGGAATTCCTGTCAATCCAAAGCCCAGAGGAACGGTGCGGACAGCCAGGGCCAGGCCTAGCACGTAAGGACGTAAACCAAACCTCCCAGAATGCAGGGAATTCTTCTGATGCATCACAAAGAAAGTCTGCTTCTGACAAAGGACCGTCTTCAGTCCCTAAGTGCCTCAGGATGATAACAAGCCTTGCTAAATATTCCTCGGAAAACTCTAAAAATGATTTGCCCTATCCCTTTCCTGCCTCCAACCAATTTCTGACTGTAGGATATAGAGACAGAACATGACAGCAAAACCTCTCCTCCCCAGTAAATGTGAGTTTTAGCACACATGCAGCACTCTCCTGAGTGGAATGTTCTAGACCTCTGCTGTTGCCTATGTAACCACTGGCCACATGTGGCTACTGAGCACTTGCAGTGTGGCTAGTATGAACTGAGATGTGCTGCAGGCGTAAAAAACATGGATTTTGAAGACAGTATAAAACAAAGACTGCAAATTACTAAATTTTTATTTGATTACATGTTGAAAAGGTATTTGGTTAAATAAAATATATCATTACAAGTGCTTTCTCCTGTTTCTTCATACTTTTTTTTAAATGTGGCTACTAGAACACCTTCAAGTATATATGGGACTTGTACTGTATTTCCATCAGACAGTTCCTGAGAATGAAAAAGCAGGCAGGTGCTGCCGAGCCAAACCTGTAAGTGGGAGGTGGGTCCTGTGTTGCGTTTGCACCGAGCCCAACCAGAAGCACAGCTTCCATTTCAAACACGGCTCTGTCTGAACTTCTCTCCAATCGCAGAGATTTCTCTCCTTTCCTTTGGTGACGTTCCTCGGGGCAAAATGAGAGATGCACTCTTCTTTTCGCTTTCTTCATCTCTCAGTTCCTCAAGGTCAGGCGCCACGGTGCCTTCTGTGTTTTGCATGGCTCTGCACCTACTGTGAATGCAAGATGAAGATATGACCCACAGTGATCACCCTCCGTGCAAACTCCCGTCTGCTGTTCACACCTGATGTGTGTTCATCGCCATTTGCGGGTGTTCATTACCACTCGGGTTTATAGACGAACAACCACAGCTAATTGATGAACATTTATTGTTCATGAATAAAAGCTGATTGAGAGATGATCATAGCGTTCTAGTTAACTCTGAACAATAGATCAAAAGGGAATTCAAGCCCCAGAAGACACCTGTTTTGTGCAAAGCATAGGGGAGTAAGTATACATTTAACCAGGAAAAAAAGAAGCAATGAGATTAGAATTGTGCATAAAGTACGCGTTCAGTAACCACGGCTGGAGGACTTTGGTCTGAGAGGGAATCGCTGGTAGAAGGGATTGTAGACGTGGGTGGAGGTTTTAGAGCTGATTAAGACAGGTCTCCCAAGCTGGCAGAGCTAGTCTGTTGCAGCTCCTTGTGTGTTTAATTACACACTGAGCTCTTCTTACGAGATGCTAAATAGCGTGTGCAAGTGTGCATACAGGTACTCCCGCACACGCTGTGTGCACACGCACACACATTCGCTCACACGCTTCGCCTCACACCATCCCCCTTCTATGGCTAAAAGCTCCACAGTTCCCATAAAAACCCCTCATGGGAAACGAGGAGCTTTTCAAATATGAATCTGAAAAAATTTAGAGGATTATAATGTTTAATCTTAAAACATTTGTTATTCTGTGGCTGCTTGTACCAGTGGGCAATTACCAAAACAAAGATTAACGAAAATCCGACTTTGGCCAGTTCTGGAAAATCTGTGGGTCAAAGGGAGGAGTTTGTGAAAATCACAAACACATTTTAAAGGATTAAGCAACTCTCTTGCAGTGTTTCTGTGGGACCTGCCCCATTCCCTCCTATTCCAATACTCTCCCCCCGCCCCCCCACCCCTGCAACCCTACTCTGACTTGGTTTTCATATTGTTTGTTTTTAAATGTTGCAACCTAGTGCCAACTAGAGATAACCTGCGTTTGCAAGATTCGTTTCTAAAAATTAAAATGCTTCTAGAAAATTAGGAGCTATCAGTCATTCATATGTTTGTGTGAACTTGTTCAATGACACCTGAGACCAGCTGTGTTGGAAAAATAGATGGAGGGGCTCTGACTGAGGGGAGGAGAGGGCAAGTAATCTGTGGAACTTGGAGCACTTTCGGAATTCAGACAGACATTGGAAGGTACCACGGTGGAGAATACTGAGTGCCTCGAGAAAATGCAAGCCCAGTGAGAAGGGACACCAGCTATGGAAAGAGCAAGGCCCAAAGCGAGGTGAGGAAATGGATAAGGACATGGTTCACCTGGTTCAGATTCTCCTAGGGCACGATTCATGGGCTCAGGAGAAGGAAAAGGAATGCTCTTTCCTGTCTTCTGCCCTCTATTCCTTCAAAGACTGTCCCCTTTCCCCCACATTCAGACTTCAGGCTAGCAAGATTAATGCTGTGACTAACTCTATTCTGTGGTGCGGTTGCTTTTTTGGTCTAGCCTGGGAACCTGATCACCATTTAAAACAATTTTTTTTTTTTAAAGAAAAAACAAGCATTCTTGATTGCAAGCAGGTGAAATGGGCACAAAATGGACTTTGGGGACAACATAATTCTGAAGATATAAACTACCCATATATATAGTTTGGATAATAGCCTCATGCTTCTAATAAAGTCATCTTTATGCTCTTGAGATCATTAATCTATGATCCCGTAATAAAAAAAGTAATTTTTAATGAAAAAAATCATTTCATAAAAAACCGCATTATCTTCTTAAGATCATTTTTATCATTATTCTGCAGACCGGTGAAAACGTTTTTAAGAACAGCCTGTAGGGCCCTGTTCTAAGCTCCTGCAGCCACAGTACTAGTGGGGTTTCTCCAGAATTCTCTCTGCATTCCACCTATGAGACCTACAACGCCAGGCTGACTGCCTCTCTTCCTGGTTCAGAACCACACCCCTCTGCTAAGTCTATCACATGTTTCTCTTTCCTGTTTGGGGGAAATGCTCAGTTCCCCGCACCCAGTAAGGAACCGGTCTTCTCTCGACTCACAGTCTGATGCCGCACTTCTGCCCAAGTTGAGTAAAATGACATATGTACTTCATTTCTGGAACTCCATAGCAGAATGAAGCCACAAGAGAAAAATACAGAGTTCTGCATAGCATTTTGAGGAAGGTTGTTCTGTTTTATTACGAATGCAGCGGGTGGAGGGTGCCGGTAAATGGCTGACAATTGGATCTGCGGGGGAAGCTCTAATCTGTAGCATTTGCAGATTTCTGTGACGTAACTCCTCCCACCATGACTGATTTCTCGCTACCCATGTGATGTCCCTGACTGGACGGGCCAGAGCGCAGCTGGGTAGGGAGGTGCCCAGTATACCACGATGTGGTACTGGCACCACTCGTTCAGACGGAATCTCAAGATCACAGCTAACAGTGAAATGTGGTAACATTTAACACGTGATGAGTTTTGAGTATTTATCACCTTTGTTTTTAATATAATTTATTAACTGCAAGTTTATATGATTAAGTTTTTACAATGAACGATGTTTAGCAACTGGCTCACAGGGGCCCCTGGGTGGCTGGGTCAGTTAAGCATCAGACTCTTGATTTCTGCTCAGGCCATGATCTCAGGGTCATGAGATCCAGCCTCAGGTTAGATTCCACACTCAGATTCTGCTTGAGATTCTCTCCATACCCCTGTTCTCTCTCCCTCTCTCAAAAAGCAAAACAAAACAAAACCAACTGCCTCACAGAATCCTTGAAATCTAACGATGGGTTTTTGTGAGGCCGTGCCATGGGCCTTCGGCGTGCCACTGATGGAGAGCTACCCTGAGCAGGGGACGCTTCACCTACACATTTTAAGTAGTGATAGGTATGGTGAAAAGTCTTCCCAAGATGATGGCTGAAGGGATCTGCCACTAGAGTTTCAGGGATATAATCAAACACATTTAAAATCACATATTCATCTGAGACATCTGGGTTTTCTTTGGAGGTTCCCATCCTAGTGTTGACCTTACTCAAAGCTCTTCACCTTGCAAATTCTAGTGGGCTCGTAGCCAGAGGTGGTCTAGCTTCCAGCACAGTTAACTTCCATGCGTAAGTCAAGAGGGGAACGACCCTGTTATTCAGAATCACTGTTACATGTGAGTGAAAAGTAATGAGCTTATATTTTACTTGCTTTAACTATGTTTAGATTTAAATGAGTATAATTTCCTAAAACAATAACATAAATCCCAGAGAAGAAAACCTGTCACTTGCAGGAAAGCAAAGCCAGAATAAAGCATTTCAATATCTCCTTTTCCACTTTAGCTGGGTGGTTAGTCTTCTGACAACCCAAAATATTATTTTAGGAGCTTGAGACACAGGGAGAGGGCATAGACAACCCAAGAGAAAAGGTTACAATCACAGTTTGGTGAAGAGAAAACACTCTCACAAAGATAATATGCCATGACATATTGTATTGAAGGGTGGCTTTCCATGAGAAATTCCACATCACAAGGTTCTCATGTAATGCAGGACTAAAGTCGCCCCTAATCTCCAAATCCAGTGTCTAAGTGCTAGCATAACCTGCTGTGAAACAAAGCGCTTTCATAAATCCTACATGCTGTAATATTTCAGCTACAAAGCAAGTTATATCTGCCAGGATAATTCCCAACGAGGAAAGTTACAGAAAAAGTAAGTAGAGTTCTCTCCCTCCACAGAACGCCCAGCCCAGCTTTTACGGGTAGATGAGGTTTTGCCACATGGAGACTGACCATTTTGGGGTTAAAGAGCCCATGCAGAGATTGGATGTTTAAAGAGAAAAAGAAAATGAAAATTATGTGACACACTCAGTAGGGGATATTTTGAGAGCTAACTTGGGATGGTTTACCTAAAATGCATGGCCAGGGAATTTTTACCAATGGAAAGTCAGTAGAGTCTTCACATGAGAATTCCTAATCCAGAGTGACGGGACTGTGTACCTGGAGGCAAGACTTCAACCTTCAAAACCAGAAACAGTCAGCATTAAGATGGCCATGCAATGCAGGAAGTACTTGGCATTTTCTGTTTCTTAGTCTTGATAAGTTTCAGGTTGCTATCTTCTGTTTTTAGATCCTATCTTTATTTCCTAATCAGATGTTCAACTGCTTTACATTTATGTAACTATAACGTGACGGTGTGTAATACTGCTGAGATCAACAAAGCCAATTTTCTCTTGTTTGGGTTCACGTTGTGTTCTGGGTTGCATTTTGTCCCACTCCCACCTCACCCCCAAATTCTTACACTGAAATCCTAAACCCCCAGTACCTTAGGGTGTGACCTTATTTGGAAACAGAAACTTTACAGAGATAATCGAGCTAAAGAGAGGTCATTAAAGTGGGCCTTAATCCAGTATGCCTGGAGTCTTTATATAAAGGAGAAATTTGGACAGAGAGACAGACACACATGGAGGGAAGACTATGTGAACAGACATAGGGAATGAACGGCCAATTGCAAGCCAAGGAGAAAGGCCTGGAACAGATCTTCCCTCATAGCCCTTAGAAGGAACCGCCAGCCCACAACTTGATTTTAGACTTCTAGCCTCCAGAACTGTGACACAATAGGGGCGCCTGGGTGGCACAGTGGTTGAGCGTCTGCCTTCGGCTTAGGGCGTGATCCGGCGTTATGGGATCGAGCCCCACATCAGGCTCCTCTGCTATGAGCCTGCTTCTTCCTCTCCCACTCCCCCTGCTTGTGTTCCCTCTCTCACTGGCTGTCTCTATCTCTGTCAAATAAATAAATAAGTAAATCTTAAAAAAAAAAAAAAAGAACTGTGACACAATAAATTTTTGTTATTCAAGCCACTCAGCGCGTGGTACTCTGTTACGCATCTCTTGCCAATGAACACACCTAGTGTACTGTAGAGGGCCAGATAACTATGGACAACAGAAGGTGCTTCCTTTCCCCTCAGACATTCATTCTCTCTGAAAGTTCCTTCAGCTACCTCACCGGCATTATTAGACTTCATCTCTACCAGTTTAAGCTCCTTTGAGGACATGATTCAGTTCTCTCAGCGAATACCGGACCTGAGCTAATAGAAAACATCAACGGTAACATCTACAGATAATAAAAACAAGTATCTGGGAAATTTGGCAATATACATCAAAAGCATGAAAACCCTTTATGTCCACCTGTGTTGTATTTCTACCTCTAAAGACATACTCGTTGGTGGGCACAAAAATTGAAGTAGGAGGTACATCAGAGCTATTTTTAATACCAAAAGATTGGAAGTGACTTATTGCACAATAGATGATTGATTAAATAAAAGATGGTTATCTTGACATAATAAAATACCATGTAGCCATTAAAATGCAGATGTAAAAAAATTGTGCTGACATAGAAAATTCCCAAGATATATTTTCAAATAAAATAAGCCAATTATAAAATAAAATGATCCCAGGTTTGAAGGAGGAGGGCAGGGGAAGAAATATTAATACTTCTCTCTGGTTTGTAGACTTATGGGTGATTTTATTGTCTTAGGTAGCAGTTTTTTTTTTCTAAATTCTCTACAAAAAAACCCCATGAATTCCTCTTATAATTAGAAAAAAAAAAACCTTGGGTATAAGAATTCATAAAATAATTCTTAAGGGCACGATCTTGAGATTATTTGACCTAGTTTTAAATATATATAACTATTTCATTTTCACATAATGCACATACATAAAAGCACACAAATCATAAATGTACAGCATGATGAATTTTTGAAGTGAAATACCCATGTAACCAGCTCCCAGACAAAAAATTTGAGCAATAGTAGCACCCTCGAGCTCTCCTGCATGCTCCCTCCTGTAACTATCCCCGAAAAGTAACTACTCTTCTGCTTTCTAACATCATTATTAGTTTTACCCAATTTTTAGTTTTATGTAAATATACACGGTATAACTCTCTTGCTTAATGTTATTTTTGTGGGGATTCATCCACATTTTTACAAGCAGACATGCCCCATTCACTCTCACTGCTGGACAGCAGGAGTTGCCAAATTATGGCTCACGGCCAGCACTGATTTTGTAAATAAAGTTTTATTGGAACATAGCCATGCCCATTTCTTTACATCTTGGCTGCTTTCATGCTACAATGGCAGAGTTGAGTAGTTATAACAGAGATCACATGGCCCACAGGACCTCACTATATAGCCCCTTCCAGAAAAAGTTTGCCGACTTCTGCTATATAGTATGAACTGTGTGCCTGTGCCACAGTCTATCTATCCATTCTACTTTGCATAAACAACTGTGCTGTTTCTATTTTGGGGCTATGATCAGGTGGCCAGATTCAGCAAGTAAAAATATAGACTTTCCAATTAAGTCTGAATTTTAGACAAACCAACAATATTTTTAGTATATCTCAAATATGGCCTGGCCACCCTAGACTATAATAGCATAGCTATTAACATTCAAATATGTGTCTTTTGGTGAATACATATACATGGCCCTGCTGGGTATATTCCTAGGAGTGAATTGCTGAGCTATACCCTATGGGTATGTTCACATTCAGCAGACACTAATAAAGAGTTTTGCAAAGCAGTTATTCAAATTGTTACTCTCACTGGCAGCATATGATTTAGTTGCCAATCATTAATATAGTTAGTCCTTTTCATTTTAACCAATCTGATGAGTATGCAGTAATATCCCACGGTGGCCTTTATTCGCATTTCCCTGATGACTAATTAGTTTGAGCACCTTTCCACATGCTCAGTTGAAATGTTATGATTTCACACGTGCACATGCTCATTGACCATTTGGGTATGGGATTTGTACGTGTGTATGTGTAGTGCCTATTTAAGATTTTTGGTCATTTTTTTTGGTTGGGTTATCTGCCTTTTTCATGCTAGTCAATGATTTATGGCATGATCTGGCTTAAAATGGCGAACTGGAACAATCAGATTCTTTTCTTTCTTTTTTTCTCTTTCATTTTCTCTCCTTCTCTGGACTTTGACCTGGAAAAGATATAGAAAAAACGATGGGTTTCAGCAGGACAGGATCCGAAAATTCATAAGGTGACAGAGGATCACTGTTCAATAGAACTTTCTCAAATGACAGGAATACTCTATATCTGAGATACCAACATGGTAGCCTAGCCTCATGTAGCCTCATTGTTTGAAATGTGGCAATTGTGATTGAGGAAGTGAGTGTTACATTTTATTTAATTTTAATTAATTTAAGTTTAAATAGCCACATGTGGCCAGTGGCTACAGAATTGAATAGTACAGGTCTCATAGATGGGCCGAGCGTAAGCCAGTTATAAATAAGCTAGTATAGGGATCCTAGCTAAGATAGTCACAGGAGAGCTGCTGCTGCTGCTTCTTTTTTTTTTTTAAATTAAAGTTTCAATTTTTTAAAGTAATTTCTACACCCAATGTAGGGCTGGAACTCAGGACCTAGATATCAAGAGTCACATGCTCTTCTGACTGAGCCAGCCAGGAGCCCCTCAAAGGAGAGTTTCTGTTTCTGAATTCCCAAGAGCTGTTCACATGAGACTGGTCTGAAGGGTTTTGAATGGCTGGAGCTATTTCCATGTCCGCTTTTACTGTGGTCTGATCTTATGAATGTTCCTGTTCTTAGATTTCTGTATGACTGCATCTCCCTTGTACTGCCCCATGCTGGTTTTTCAGCTTTTCCAAGTTCTCAAACACAGTGAAATCAATCTTTTCCAAGTGACTTTGCTGTGACTAAATTGATTAGTTGGCTCAGAATACTCCAAAGTCCTCTCCCTCAGGAAGAACCAAATTTTACTGTGAAGACCTTGACAGATTTACCAGCTTTCCTCAACACCTCTTGGGGTGCCTGCCAGTTCACAACACTTCTTCCTCTCTGGGAAGACTCCCAGAGACACAGGGTAGGGCCTGAGTGACCATATCTAAGCCACATGATCTTGTCATCTTCTCTACAGAGGAGTGGTTCAAAAACTTTCATGTGGGTCTGAATCAGCAGGAGGACTTGTTAAAACACAGACTGTGGGACCCATTCCTCCATTTCCTTTTCCAGTTGGTCTGTGGATGGGGCCCAAGCGTTTGTGTTTATAACAAGTTCTCGGGTGATACCGATGCTGTGGGTCTGGGGCCCCACACTTTAGGAACCACTGCTGTAGATAATTAACTCAGGGATAGTCACCCTGAGATAGGGCTCTCAGCTTCTCAGGAATTTGTGACTTGGAACAAAGAGATGTGGAGACTGAGGGCTGTTGGAGCAGTGCTCTGGAGAGAAGTTCCAAAAACTATCACTGTTTCAGTTCTCTAAGCTGGTAGGTGGAGCCTTGGTTATTTAATCCTTTCACTTAATCCTATTACTTTCATTATTTTCCATAAACTAGCCACAGAAAAGTTTCTGTTGCCTGCCCCTAAAAATTTAGACATAAGTATTAGACACAAGAACTTAGATACAACTTTAGATACAAGAACTTAGAACTTGAACTGTAAGACACAAGTATATCAGTTATGGGTTCTGCCGGGGGGTGGGGGGAAACATCCTAAGTATTTAAAACAGACATAATACAGTACAGGGAATTGGTCATGGGGTGATAGAAAGTCTGAGAAGCCAAACATGCAATGAGAGATTTGCAACAGCAGGAAGTGACCTCCACCCCTAGGCTGGAGGGACAGACAAGGGGAGCGGGTGGCATTAACAGAGGCTGGAAGAAGCTGGAACCACCGTGGACCGGCCCAACGTGGGAAATGCTGCGACCCTTGCCATATACATCACCCAGTGCTACTCTGTGGAAGTGGACATGGAGAAATGCCCTGGTCTCATGCTTGCTCTTGCTTCCAACCTCTCAGCAGTGCCTCTCTCTGCTCAGAGGCCTGCGGAAGATGGCCTGTGATAGTGAGGACAGCTTGGGACAGTGGGGAAGGACAAGGCATGGATCTGAAAACAAGCCAAGGACCAGCACTGTTCAATTTGGATTTCTCATGGTTTTTTGTTTTTTGTTTTTCCAAAGTACATTTCGTCTGCTTACAGGTTAGTGAGATAATATGTGCTTGCTATATAATTTCTAATAGTTTCTTGTTAAGAACAAATTTTTAAAAATTTAAATAGCTTTTTATTGTTTCATAATTACAGTTGACATTTGAGATAATCTTCAGGGGAAAATTGCAAATGATAACAAGAACCAGCATCTGAATTTTCAATGGCAGAAGTGTTTTTACGTGTCTCATCTAATTTAATGCTCAAAAACCTTGTGAAGTAGGTTTCACTGTTAACTCCATTGGAAGAATAGGAAATTGAGGCTCAGAGGGTAAACAACACAGAATAAGCAAAAGGTCACATTGCTCAAAAGCGGTAAAATGGCATGATCCCAAACCTGGGCTCAGCACATAAGCTCAGTTGTTGCAAAACATCAAACTATTGTGTGAAAACACTTGCAAAGCTACAAACTTAAAATTCTTTCTCTGTTTATATCTCATTTCCTCCCTTATCTAAAACCCAACGTGTAGAGTAAAACCTTGTAACCAGAACTGAGAGAAGTTATTTTGAAAGATAGCAAAATACCCCACGACAACTTCCCCTCCTCCACCTGTAGATGGTCAATTAACTCTATTTTCAGTAGTCCCACAGTTTCCTAATTAGTAGGCAACGATTATGGGGTAAGACAGGGTCTTTCATAAGATCATTCTAGAACAACAGCAATCATTTAAAAAGAAAAGGAAAAAAAGCAAAGATGCCCATTGAGCATATAAATTAAGCTAGACAGAGTGGGTGTTTCTGATGTCTTATGAGACTACTTAGTCACTTAGAATTAAATACAAACAAACACAATGAGTGTATGTGAATGTATGTGCATGTGTCTCATAGAAAGGAAGACAGAGACAGTTCCCTTCTGTCTGGTTAGAAGTTGTTAATCTTCCTCTGGTCCCAGGTCCACAGACTGCATTTCTGATGCTGAAGAGCCATCTTTGTTTCCCCTGGTTACCAATGAAACTGTGCAGGAATCAGTTCAAATCCATCACCACTTACAGAAAAATGCTTCCAAATACAACACCTTATTTTCTATGTCTGTTATTGATATATCTATTGAATAAGAAGGACAGCTGACACGTGCACATCTGCACATTTTTGTGCATAAAGTCTACCGTATATGATGTCTTTTACGTATGGAAAGGAGCTATGTAACATGGCACAGTCCTATAATATTAATTGCTATTGCGAATGGAATTTTTTTCTGCAGGCGGGCTCCATCCTCTCCTTTGCTGCTAGAGACCCAAGAGAAATTGCTGTAAAGTGATTTGTCCTATAAAGTTACTCCTCAGATTGTACCTCAATAATATACTTTTATCTGTAAAGATAAGCCCTGCCTTATAGAAAGTCTCCACATCCAATTTATTGACTCAATACATTTCAGGCTCACTGATTATGTTTCCATCTAAAAGCTTTACACAGTTATAAAACTGGAGAGCCTTTCGAATCATTTCAGGTCAAGTTTCTTTCTGAATATTTTTCCACAATGAGCTGCAATACATTAAGCCTACCCATTAACTAGAATATCACCAGTTATACTCTTGATCTGATGGCCAAGGGAACATTTGCATTGTCTGGGTTCCATTTAACACAATATTTGAAATGGATAGAATAGCTCAGAACATTCAAAGTTATCTTCCTTCAGTGGAGAAAAATGTGTCTGGTCTGTAAGGAATAGGCTTGTTAAAAGAAAATCAGAATTCAGCACTAAAACTCCTCTCTCAGCAAAACAAAGCATATGTCTCTCTCCTGAGTTTCTCAACCAGTTCCATGAATATTTTTCTCTTGAACCCAAGTTAATGTTGCATAATGAAATGAAAAAATAAGAGTGATAAGCTTTTCACCAATAATTAGGTGGAGTTGTTTGAAATCTTAATCGTGAACTTTTTTTTTTCACAAGATGTACAGTCTTTTAGAGATTTTGCCAGTGGAAATAAGGGTGTGAGCTGATCCTTATTTGTGATTGAGATATTTCAAGTGGCATTATAATTTGCCTTTACAACTGGAATAACTAGATGCACCGATTTCTTTTATCCACTTAAAAAGACACCTGGAGATTTGCTCTCAGTGTTAATTTTTGATAGCAGTTGGTATTCATTGAATAATGAAAAATGTCACGGAAAAATTTTACATATTGAAAATAAAATCTTCCTAAAGGGTCAGAACTCTGCTACACACCTTTTGCTTACCTTTAACTAAACATTTGGCTGTATTAAGATCACGGCATTCTTGAACAGCACGCTGTTGTTTGGTTTAAGTCATTTAAAAAATATTTGAGAGAAAGGTACGGAAAATGAGGGCAGAGTGTTGTGGATTTAAAAGTACATATATACATGTGTGTTGTTTATTAAAACTTCAGACAAGGACGTCGTCTTCCTGGGAGTTGAGAGCCATCAGAGCGGGAAGCCAGCTGCAGCGAAGAACAAAAGCATGGCTGCGCGATAGCACTATCTCTGCAGCAGCAGCAGGCTCCCTGATGGAGGGTTGCCGCGACTGTCTGTCTATTACACCGCATTTCTATTAGTGACAGCCTCCGTTATTCTGTCAGCTCAGCCAACTAAGCTGTTGCCTGCGTTGTGGTTGGTCACCCGGACTCCGTTAAATGGGAGAAGGAAAGAGGACAGAAAGGTGAATTGTAGTAAGTGGGTCACACGGGGATTTCTCTTCTTCGGGGCCCGCATCGCCTCATCCTCGGGGACGTGGGGGAATTCCAGGACCGCTTTTGACCCAGAAACCAGTGCGTCCTATTAATTAGTTTCTACGCGCAAGGACGGTAGTGAAAGGCTTAATCTTCTCTTTCCAGCTGGGGCCAAGAGCCGGGTTGATCAGAGCTGCCTGGCCCTTGCGCACCAGCGCCGGACCCCTGGTGGCCTTCCGAGCCCGCACTGGGCAGAGTGGAGGTCAAGTCAAAGGGCACGACCGCAGGGTGCCCGCGCCCGCGCTGTCCGCAACTGGGCTCCTTGAACGACCACCGCTAACACTGCAAGGCAGGAGGGCGGGGAGGGGGCGGGTCCCGGCGGGGGCGGGACCAAGGGGAGGGGACCAAGGCCGAGGAATACTTCGGGAAGTGTAGTTCTGTGACCCCAGTTAGCGTAGCTACTTGGGCTGTGCTTGTGAGACTCAGACTACAACTCCCAGGGGTGTGCGGGTCCGGCTGCGGCGTCCATGCGCAGTGGGCGCCACATTGTATCCTATCAGGCGAGGAGAGGGTGATGTCACCTGCGAGTTGGTAACCTACGAGCGGCTGTGAAGGAAACTGTTTAACCGGATCCCATTGTACGCGGAGCGCAGAGCCGCCTTTCCAGCATGCAGGGGCTGCTCAGGTAAGGGGGACGTGCCGCCTCGCTCGCAGCACTCATTCATTAAGTAGCACCGCGCGGTGGCGCGGGGGTGGGCGCGCTTCTTCGGGCCCAGCGCTGGGTTCGCGGCGCGCCCTCCCGCTGCCTCCCCGGAGCCCCAGGGCCAGTAGGTAAATATTAAACCCGTCCTTCAGGTTGGGTCTGGGTGGGAACGGGACCTCGACAGCTCCCGGCTGCCAAGCTGGGTTTCGGAAAATGGCTGCAAGCGCGGCGAAAAGCAAGGCGAGCCCGGAGGAAGGCGCCCCCGACGACATGGATCCCTCCCTCCTTTCTTTCTGAGGCTCTGGGATGCCAAAAGAGCAGGCAGGGTACCACTCGCCGCCTTGCTGCGGGCTCCCGAGGTTGCGGCGGTGGGGCGCCGGGGGGGTCGTGGCCTCGGCTGGGAGCTGCTGGCCGGGGAGGCTCCGAGGCAGGCGTGGTGGACTCGGAGGTGGCGACGGGGAAGGAGGGACTCGTTTACCCGCCGGCCCGCGTCCGAGCAGAACCCCAAACATCCTTGCAGTTCTCACTTCAAGCTTTATTCGAAAGGGACGGGTTGACTAATTCCGAGAAAGTTGGAAGCTAAAGGTCTCACAGGAGAAGAGGGAAACCCGCGCTGCGGAAGGAGCAAGGGGGTGTTGGCGGACGGCAGTGAGGAGAGGCTGCGCGGCGGGCGAAGCGGGTTCGAGGCGCCGCAGAGCGCTCCCGCCTCTCCGCCTGGGAAAGGTGCATCTTGGTTCCCCTTCTCTGATTGCTCCCTCCACAAAGAGCACCTGAGCGGGGGCGAAGCATCTGCCCAGAGTTTGGGGCTGGGAGGTGGTAAGGCGGTGCGGGGTGTCGAATAATCTAATGATGAGGCTCTCTGTGGGGCAGGAGGGCTGGGCAATAGGAACCAGCTGGTGTCGAAAATCCAGGTGCTTGTGATGGGCTTGCCCTTATACTTGAGACGCGCTCGAGGACCTAGAACTCTGTCCTCGGGATTTCCTTTCCCTAGCACCCTCATTCTTTCGTATACTCATTCATTCATCAAACCCCGAGAATGGCTCAAGTGGTCACAGCCTGGCGTTGGGGTGTTTTGTTCCCCCTCTTCAAAAAATATTTTAGTGGGCCCAGGAATAGATAACTACGCTTTATTTCCTCCAACTCTGTCCCCCACCCCATCTCCACCAGCGGGAGAGCATCAAGAACAAATGCTACCCGTGACCGTTTTGCTCTTATGGAGTTGGTAGTTGCTTAAGGCTGGGGAAGGACCCAGTAAATTGAAGCGGAGTTTGTCTGCAAGATGAATCCCGTTGCCATGGCGACTCCTGCCGTCGGAATCTTAACTGCTCCCACTGCTGTTTCAATTCGATGTGGCTCTGCGGGCAGCTGGGAGGGCGTGGCCAGTGGGTGTGGTCAAATGCTCGTTCCGGGCCCAGCTGCTCTCTCTTCTTCACCGGTTTCACGGCCCAGGCCTCTCGCCTTTCTCTTAGAAGTAGCTTGGACACAGTTCAGGACCCCTTTCCCTCTCTTGTGCGGGTACCTGGACTCTCCCCTCTCCGGAAGTAATCGTTTGGAGCCTTTTGCCTGAGGCAAGCTCTGAAAATTACAATGGAATGATCTCTTTTGCCTTGCAGGCTAGATGCATAATTTACCTAATACCTGACAGTGTTAGAGGCAGCTTTCTCAAGGAGGGCGTGTCCTCTGTTTTGCATGAAGAGAGCTTTCTAGCCACCAGTAAAGGGCATCAAATTGCTCTAGGTGCAGCTCTCTGGAAGTTTATAGGGACAATTAATGACTGAGCTTGAATTATGGAAGTCAGTATCATCCTTTGGGGTTCTCATAAAATCTAAAAGCCTGCCGCCTGCCTAAAGGATGCAGGTCCTTGAGAATGAAGCAGATTGGGCAGGGATCTGGGAGGCCTGGGTCCTGCTCTGGCTCTGTCATTGCTGGCTACCCCACCCTGCGGTTAACCCTTTACCTCCAGGGACCTCGGTCAATAGTAATGTGGGGGAGGAATAGAGAGGGTTTCCCAAAGTTGAGTCTACCTATAAAACCTTGTGACTCTACGAAGGACATGGTCATTGTCTTTTCTCAAAATAATCTGAAGATGAGTTAAATTCAGCTTCTGACACTGTGGCTTTGGCTTAGTATCTCTGAGCCTTAGTTGTATCCCTTGACTGGCAAAATAGCCCTGGCTCTTCATGGCAGCCCATCGAAGTGGGCAAGGCAGCCATATAACTATTTATAATAATAGTTCTAATATTACTAGTATATTCCCTGTATCTGGACTTCTTTTTATCCTTGTATCTTAGAATTGTTTAGATTTTGCCTTTTTAGAGATTCTTGAATACAGTTATTTGTAATTTAAGTGCATTAAGTGTAATAGAATTACACAAATATCTTGTTTACCTTCTGCTTTCATTACATACCAAGGTGGATTATCACAGATATTGCAGTTAAGGGGGGAGAAGGCTGTATCTGTGAGTGTGTATGCGTGTGCATTCGTGTGCAGGTAAATGGGGATGCTGAGTGCCAGGTGGTTGACATTCATCATCTTGTTTTAAGTGGGTGGTTACATCCTCATGGGAAACAGAATCAGAAATTGTCACTCTTTATTTTTGTCCTAGAACTTAGCATTGACTGAAAATCTCCTTCAGTATCTGTTTATTTCTTGTGTCCCTATAAGTCTGACAGCAGTTCTAATGTGCGGCTTTTTTCCCTACTCCCCTAAGGTCTTTGAGAGTAGAGTCTTTGTCTGGTCCTTCCCTGCCTCTCTAGCAATTAGTGTTTGTCCACTGGTAGGTATTTAATAAATATTTGTTGAGTCAATAGTAGAACCATGATTGGAGAGTCCAGATTGCATTCTTTCCATTGACAGTTCTGGCATCAACTGTAATATTCCTGTAGCTTTCTGTGAAGTAGTCGCATCTCAGCATAAACGAAAACCTCCCATGTAGCA
Source organism: Ailuropoda melanoleuca (assembly GCF_002007445.2). Classification (NCBI taxonomy): domain Eukaryota; kingdom Metazoa; phylum Chordata; class Mammalia; order Carnivora; family Ursidae; genus Ailuropoda; species Ailuropoda melanoleuca. The sequence goes on from NC_048231.1 coordinate 2,298,710, forward strand.
TGTAACTTGAAGTAAAAAAAAAAAAAAAAGGCCTCCGTGTGTTTGAAATAGATGTATTTGTAATTATTTGCTTTTGGAATATATTCACTCACGAAGACATTTCCCCCCCCCTTAAAATTCTTGTTACAGTTCTTAATACAATTCTTATTACTCCAAAGCAGATATTTCTAGATTTCTCTTGTACTATCCTTGACCCAGATAACTTTCCCAGGAGGTGTATGACAGAAGAGAAAGAGAGAGAGACACCAAGGCAAAGATAACTAGAGGCTTTCCCAGGCCACCTCTGGTACCGGAGGCACCATTTGGGTAGAGGAGCTGGACAATGGCTCTCTCGTCTGGGGTGAAGTGTACCCCAAAACAGGATCAGTTGTCCCATGCTGGCTAATGTGAAAGAAGAAATGGGGGTAGGAAACACTTGTCCAGTATTTGTAACATTCTGTTATCATCCAGCAGGCAGGTTCTGTGGGTTTTTAGAGTATAAATTAGTAAGGAGGCGTGATAGTAGCGAGGGTGCACTGGGTCGTGTCCTTGGGTGGTGCTTACAGGAGCTTAGTGAGTAGGTGCCAAGGAATTTGAATCCTGGCTTTCTTGCTCTGTGGATAGGCTCTGGGTGTTAAGAATGCCTGTGTGTCTGTGTGTGGTTTTGTTCGAGCTACTTTGTTTAAAAGGCTGCTTTTAGTGTCGGTGCTATGGTCATCAGAACAAATAAGGTGTTTACACACAAAACATGGTTAAGATTGAAAGTGTTTCATTGTGTAAATATTTTGGGGATGCTATAAAGAGTGGCTTTGGCTTGAGAATCTTGAGGTCTTCTGTGAAATCACTTAAAAAGTTACAGCTGTTGGATCAGGGGAAACAAGCTTTTCCAACAAAGCTTGGTACCACTGACAGCCTTAGGTGTTCGGTTCAGGAAATAATCACAGAGCTTGTAACTTCTGTGGGGCCCTCCCTGGCTTCATGTCATGCTGCTGGTATTTCCAAGTTTTAAGGCTATTCTTCTACTGCAGGAAACTAAGCAACTTTGCCAATTTAGGTTAGCAAACTCTTTAAATTCTAGAGAGGGCACAGTCAAAATGAAATTTTTTCTATTCTGTTTTGTGATTTTTCTTCTTTGAATAAGGGATGTGGACTACTGTCACTTATATTGGCATTACAATCTCTAACTTGGTAATGGAAGAAATCTTCCAAGTGAGTTGAGTATGTATCCTAAACACTCACAGAATCTGTTCTTAGTGATTTTCCAGAGAGCTCAGTTTAGAGGCGTCTGATTGCACAGGTGCTATTTAAGAAATCAGTAAGGAGGGCAGTTTCTCTATGTGGCTTGGGGGTAGCATCTGGTCAGTGGGGCAGACTGGGGTGGAGGATACCTCCTTTGAGGTTACATTTGCTTCACGAGTGTACTGTCTTTTTCTGTAGATTGTGTTCAGAGTGGCTGAGGGCGGCTGATAGAGATTGGAATTGAAGGATGCATCTGAAGTGCTCCCTGCCCCTCCGGTTCCTCCAGGCCACCACTTAGTACCCCCACTGAAAGAGGGACGGATGCAGATGAGATGCAAGTTGATTTCAGTGACCTACATTCCACTCTAGCAGGCTATTTTTGCAGGAAAAAAAAAGTTTACCTTTTTATTTTCTGGCATCCTTTCCACTGTTCTAGGAGGAGAGAACTGAGTATTTCAAAGTGAGTTTGCATTCATAGTACACAGGTTAAAAAATTAGTGAAACACTAATTAATCCAGGAGTACTGCAGCATGTATTTGGAGGCCTCTCCCTGTGTCCCCCGCCTGCAATTAATCTGAGGTTACCAAATATATACTCAGCTTTGGTAAGCAGTATTTTCCTTGTTGATGTTTAAGCACTCCTGGTTTTTATACCATCTGTGACTTTCTGTGGTAATGGCTCCCCTCATTTGGAATGGGTGCTTCTGAGTTTCTAAATTCTCCTTGTGCTCTCAAATCCATCTTGAGTGCCACAGATTCCAGGAACCCTTCCCTGCTTCAGCTTTTACCGACCAGCTCTGCTTCTTCCTCCTTAGAGCCCCTAGCCTGACCGTAGAAGCTAACACAGGTAACGCGGTGCTAATAGTCAAGGTGTGTGAGATGCTTACCTTGTGCCAGGTCCTTCCTAATGCTTTACATGGGCTTAACCATCGACTCTTGTCAATAGCTCTATGAGATACGTACTATCATCACCATTTTACAAACTGAGGTGTGAAGAAGTTAAGGAACTTGCCTAGCTCAGGTCATGCAACTGGTCAGTGGCAGACTAGGTTAGGGACCCAGGCAGCCTAGTTCTTTACCCACACGATTGCTTTGCCTCTGGTTTTCCTGTGTGTTATATTCTTTTCTCTCCATTGACTTAGGGGGAATCACAACTTCCTTTGTATCTCTTAATTCTGAAACAGTGCTGGGTCATTAAGTGCTGGGCCGATTGAGAGTAAAAATGCTTCTTCAGTTAATGGTTCCTTAAGTCTGACTTTCTGGAGCAGCAGATGTTGCATGAGATTAAAAATGTTGCATTTGTGTGTTTGGATGATAACACTTTTGAACTCCCTCCTTTTGGCTATGTGGGTGATAGGCAAATTATTTGAAAAAAGAAATGCTCTTATATGCCATCTCTAAATCCATTTGGAGCCTGTCCAGCATTAGACTGTATTTGTTAACTGAGATAACTTTTCAATAGGTTGAATCTCTTATCTGAAAAAAAAAAAACCAAAAAACAAAAAACAAAAAAACAAAACCCTTCTCACCCAGAACAGAGCCACAGAAGCCTGCCTGGTGAGTTAAGACTCCCATAACTTCTGAGCTTCCCTCCTCCTTGTTGTCTTTTAACATAAATTGTGAAAGCTCTTTTGAAAGGGAAATAATGAAAACTTGAGTAGTAGTCAAACACGTAATCTAATATTGGGTTGTCCTTAGATATTAAAATAAGCTTTTTTATTTCCCACCTCAGAAGGGAGACTTTTATTTATTTTTACAGTGGAGTAAATTTGGTGTCAAATATACGATTGCAATTCTTTTAAACCATAGCCACTATTGTGAATTAAATGTAGAAACGGGGGGGGGGGAAGCAGGTTCAGTTTCCAGTGTAGTTGGTACGATTTCCTGACTTAAAATAGATCTTTTCCTTTTGGCTGAAAACTGGATATTGTGCCACTTTGACAATATTTAATGAAGACAATTGAGTAAAACTCAAACCGTGTCATTTAGGGAAATAATAAGAAAGTTATGCCCTAACAATATATTGCCAGGAAAAGACAATGAAAACAAAGGCTTATTAGTCATTAGGCTACTCAAACATAATATTCATTCAACAGACATTGATTTCAGGAGCTTTTTTTTTCCCCCTGATTCATCTTGTTATACTTCCTAAGTATGTCAATCACCTTTAGTAATAAACTGAGTTCATTCTGTTCTATAAATTGCACCAGGATTAGAATTGAAGGTACCTTGTATTCTGCCAGGTACATAATTAGGGTCAACTATTAAACTGGTCTTTGTCCTTTTCATTTCTGGAAAAAAAAAAAGTCTCTTGTGCGATTGGCAAACATTGCCCATCTGATGGGCTTTCTGAATTCAGGCTTCTGAGATTAGATAGCCCAGATCCCACCTTTGGGCATGGTCTGGGCAATAGAGATGCCCACCTTTTGTTTTTTGAAATGGGTTTTTATATTCTGCTTTTCGGCTAAGCTCAGTTTGTTAGTAATATACAAACCAGATCAAGGCCGTGGCTTAGTTTTGCCTTGTTTTAGAGCCACAAACTGTACTGTAATTTGAGTCAACCTTTTTCTTTTTTTTTTAATTTTTAAAAATTTAATTTTTTTTGAAGTAGGCTCTGTACCTAAGGTGGGGCTTGAACTCACAACCCTGAGATTAAGAGTCCCATACACAGGGGCACCTGGGTGGCTCAGTCAGTTAAGTGTCAGACTCTTGATTTTGGCTCAGGTCATGATCTCAGGGTCCTGAGATCACCCTGTGTCGAGTCCTGTGTCAGAGTCTCCCTCTCTGCCTCTTACCGCTCGCACTCGCTCTCTTTCTCTCTCTCAAATAAATAAATCTTTAAGAAAAGAAAAAGTTGCATGCTCTACTGACCGAGCCAGCAAGGTGCCCCCCCCCCCGTTTTTAAAAATTCATCATGCTCTTGGCAACAAAGGAGACTAGACCGTACCCCGTGGATATATTAATGCAGAGCTGTCACCACAATGGCACAAGATGGTGCCATGTATATATAAATGAACTGTGGGGGTCTTAGTTTTTTCAGACGCCATCAGTTAGAAGCAAGGCTTTGCGAGCAATTTGCTAAGGAACTATATGCTTTTGACAGGTGTCCTGTGAAGAGTGGGTTAGAACTAAGAGCAGCTTCCTAAAACTTTGCCGAAGTCTTTTCTGTTGCTTGGGAATGTGACAAATCATTAGTGGACGTTTTGGTGCCATTTCTTGGCTTTGCTATTCTTCCGTAAAACTTCCACAGGCTTGCATCGTAGAAGAAGAAGGAAGGATGGTGATCAAAATCATTCACAGGGTGAGTTAGCTATGTGAATAATATATGTCCATATTTGTATTCGTTTCACAGGGATTTGGTAAAACTGAGCAGTGAATTGTTAAGACGTGAGTTAAGTTAGAACCTGTAGTTCTTTTTTTTTTTTTTTTTTTTTAAAAATTTAAGTTAAAGTTAGTTAACGTATAGCGTAGTATTGGTTTTAGGAGTAGGATTTAGTGATTCATCATTACAAATAACACCCAGTGCTCATCCCAGCTAGTGCCCTCTTTGATCACCCATTTAGCCCATCCCCCCATCCACCTCCCCTCAGGCAACTCTCAGTTTATTGTCTATAGTTAAGAGTCTCTTATGGTTTGCCTTCCTCTCTTTTTTTAATTTTTCCTTTCCTTCCCCTATGTTCATCTGTTTTGTTTCTTAAATTCCACATATGAGTGAAATCAATTGTCTTTCTTTGACTTATTTTGCTTAGCATAGTACACCCAGGTTGCATCCATGTTTTGCACGGGGCAAGATTTCATTCTTTTTGATGGCTGAGTAGTATTCTGTTGGTCACACACACACACACACACACACACACACACACCACATCTTCTTTTCTACAACAAGAGGTTTAGACTAAGGGCCCCTCAAAATCCTGAGAATTTGTAACCAAAAATATTCTGAAAAGTTAAAGGAAATGATGAAGACAAATTAAACCATTTGAAGGTCCTTGCTACATTCCCTACTGTCGAAAGTTGGTGAAATTGTGGATACAGAAAATGTTATATGGTTTTGTCCAAGGTAAGTGACCTAGGATTTATTTTTTTAAATGCACCCCATATTAGTGGTAATTTGATTTAGGATGATGGTGGCAAAAGAAACAACAATAAATTTCTGTTTATTTCCCATTCTGGTTTTGTGTGGCAATCTTGTTTGCATGAGAGGTGCCCTCCCTCCCATCCCCTGGAATTACTCAGTGCTCAGTGGTAGTTTGAGCAAAAAGTCAGAGATGGTGTGGAATGAATTGGGCTGGAATTGAAGGCTATGGCTGAGACTACATAGTGTTCTCAGAACGTTAAATGAAAGGCCTGTTATTGTATTTTTGCGTTTTAAAAATCAAGAATGGAGATTGGATTGGACTGGAAAACCTCTCTGACCCATTTAGGGCTTGACAGTCTGTGTGTAGGTGACACTTCCAGCTGCAGAAGTTCCAGGAACTGTGGCAAGAAACCGCCTTGCCTGTGACATTTTCTGCTAAGGGATTGGTTTAAAATTTAAAAAAAAAAATGCTATTTTTAGTTTGACCCAGTTTCTTTTCAGGCTGTGACTGAAGCTACCTTCTAACGTACTCCATCTTTTCCTGCTGTACTCCTTGAATTGTAATTTGAGTCTGGGGGAGCAGTGAACTGCCTCCTTGTCAGGTCTGCTCTCATAGCCTCCCTATGGGCAAAGGAGAAGATTGTCCCCACTTGGTCAGGTTTCACGTGAGGGGAGCCACAACCACTGACCTCACAAAGGAGGGTGTTTTCCCCCTTAACCTCCTCATTAAGAATAGGGAGCTATGCGGTAGCAGAGAGGGGGCTGCTTACATTTTAATCCTCCCATGCTAGATTGTTTTTCTGATGGAATAAGTTGGGGGAAGTTGGGGGAAGTAGGTGGAGGGGAGGACAAAGGGGAGTTACGGGGTCTCAGTTATCTTATCATTTGTTTCCCTCTGGATTGCATTTGTTTATACTGTCTCCTCAGGCCAGGAATTCCTCCAGCAGAAAGCATGCATACACACGGGGATAGTCAGATCCGATCCGGGTTTCCTTCTTCTTGTTGCATTTGCTGACTTGGCTTTCCTTGCTACAGCCTGATCTGAAAGGAGGGCTGGAGATACTTAACCTGTTTTTAATTCTTCCGTTATGTGGAAAAGAGATCTTAAAACAGTGACTTGGGGCAAACATGTTAATGTTTTTCTGTTGGGAAAAGAGGATGGTGATGAGTAGGTTTAAGTTTAACATTTGTGTATAACTTATTTATGTTGGTAGAGAGTTTAGTCATGAATGTTTGACACCTTGAAATGAAATCTTTTCACCTTTTGGTTGCTGTGATGCAATTGCACAGAGAAGAAAGAAACACCAGTTAATTTTTTGTTCAGATGTGGGTAATCTTAGCAATTCGTTTAAAACTCTTTGGCCCCTGTTGCCTCATCTGTGAAACGATGTGAAAATTCTAAAATTTGGGGAGAATGGTGTCATAAAATAGTGACATACTTGTGTGGCATTTTGTAATATTGATGTACTATCCACTGGGTGTCCCTAGAATGGAGATCCGGGAGAGGAGAATGCCATTTTTCTCACCTTGAGCGTTTCCAACATTGGCCCCTGCTTTTAGCACTATATATCTGAGATGCTGAAGCTAAGCCCTTAAAATCTGATCCCTAGTCTGTTCTTAATTGAACAGCTTCTAGTTATGTTCCCCTGTCCTGGGGCTCAGGAAGTTCCATAGGGTGTAAGGGATGAGGCTAGACAGTGTTTGGGGGTGATCCTCCAATTCTGTTTAAATCGGTAAACTCTTTAAACCAGAGCTTGACTACCAGTGGTACACAGGGTGGTAGCCAGCTGTCACGTTTTGTTTGGCTAACACAGTGTTATTTTTAAAGACGATTTTAGTGAGCATTTACACTCTGATTTGGTACAGGCCCCACCACCCCCTAGTGCCTCATACACAGACACTTGATGTGATATTTCTTTATCTCCTTGGACCTTGAAGGCATTTGAGTTTGGATCCCTGTTCTAAAGTAAATTAAAATTGTAATGAGAGTCTCTTCAAAGCAGTGGGCTGGCAAATGACCCAATCTAGGGTTCCTCCACTTCAGTGTTACTGGCATTTTGGACAGGATAATTCTTTGTTGTAGGGGCTGTACTGTGTACTGCACGATGCTTAACAGCATATTTGGCCTGTACCCACTAGGTACCAGTAGCAACCTTTCCCCCAGTTGTAACAACCAAAACCATCTCCAGACTTTGCCAGATGTCCCCAGAGGGGGCAAAATTGGCCTTGGTTGAGAGCCAGCTGACAGATTTTGGATAGCCTGAGAACTTTAAACATTGGATGAGGCTTGGGTATTTAGGGATAAATTGGAATTCATCTGGGAAACCGAGCTACCCTGCTGTTTTTATTTATTTGGGCAGTTGGTGAGAGCAAAGTAAAGGTCAGTGGATTAGACCCTATGAGGTCATTTCTCCATTCTTCCATGACCACTGCCTGGGAGGCCAGCCACATTTTAAGGACATATTCTTGGTCACAACAGGGGACTCCGTGAGACACTGATGCTGGGTCAGGGCAAGCCCACCAGAGCTAGTGGGTAAACAACTTTGAAGCCCATGGCCTGTGTTGGTTGGTCAGTAGTGTTATCTGTGGATAAAGAAGATGAGGCTTTGGGGAAAGAAAAGGTTGGCTCTGTCATTATTGTCAAAGGCCAAAATGCTTAGAAAAGGGGAGGGGGGCTTCAACCTTTAAAAATGACAGCTTATCTCACATTAGCAGTGTGGGAAGAGCTCTGAAAAAGATTAACAGAGTGATGTTTCATTTTTTTTTTCCCTCTCCCTCAACCAAGAATGTCTTTAAAACCTGAGTCCAAAACTTGGGCTTTGGCCACACTCAAACTTGGCTCTCAGAAGAACATTGGTAAGATTTTCAGTGTACATGAGGGGAATGTTATGAAGTTCTAATTAACCAACCCAAGCTCAGGTCTTAAGCAACTAATGCAAAGATAATGCTTCGGGGAGCGCACAGCTTCAGTTAAAACAGAAGCCAAAGTTCTTTCTCAGAGGGTTAGGTGGGACTTCTGAAGGGGTCCATGCCTCGTACTGAAGGAGTTTGTTGGTTCTCTGCCCCGGGTGGGAGTCAGAATATCCCCTGTGGTGGTTATAAAAAGGAGATATATCAGGATTCTGATTCAGTAGATGTCCGGGTTTGGGCCTAATCTCCAGGATTCTTAAAGCTCCCCAGGTAATTCCGATACTTAGCCAGGACTGAAAACAGTGGACGAGCAAAAGATCTGAAAAATTTGAGACATTACCTTCTTTTCAGGATGATTCCCTAGGAGATTCAATTCAATTCACCTACTGTTTAAAAGAAAAGGAAACATAACCCACCCCGTTACAAATGGCAAGCACCAATAGTGCCTTTGAGATAAAGTGGGTGGGAGAGTGGTAGTAGTAAATGCTCTTAGTAGCTTCTATTCTAGAAAACTCCAGATCCTAGAAACGATCTAGATATTTCACGGCTATGTTTCACTGAGTGAGTTTCCCATCAGACTCTTCTGGCTTCATAAACATAGGGTAGATTTGTTTGTTGCAAGTTTCTTTCCTTAGCCTATGCCATGTGCCAGGATGGAGCCCAGACTACAAAGTCCCGGAGTTATAAATACCAAAGGTGGAAAATAGAATAAAATGGCTTCTTTTACTTGGATTCCACTTAGAATTTCAGATCCAGATTTCTATCAAGCATAGCAGAGGCAAGGGAATAACTAAGTTTCAGGGGGAAATATGCTAGGCATTTTATGGACCATCTCATAAGCCATGGAAGCAACACCTTAAAATATTCATTCATTCATTTATTCATTTGGCTTGTAGAAAATGTTTTAATGTTGGGTGTGAACATTTAAGAATGCTTTTTTAAATTCCAGATTTTTGCCTTTGGAATACAGAACAGTTGTTTTACTTAAATAAAGCTCAGATCATCCTCTGTCTTCAGCTTCTGATATAGGCAAATTACATTGTGCAATAGGGGAAGAGTCTCTCCAGTGAAAGATTTTTTTGCTTCCACTGGCAAGTAATTTCATGTTTTGTGTATTTGGATCATGTCTGTGTTTTCAAAGGAATGTTCACAACATCAGTTATAAGAAGCAGTATTCTACACTCCCGAATCACAGTTTTTCCAGTATTTGTTATGCCCATAGATCAAATCTTCTACCCTCAGTTCTTCCGCAGGTGTTGATTTTGTGTTTCAGGTGACCAATGTTTTCTGGTACTAGAGAAAAATTACATGCTATTAAAGAAGGAATGACAGTTTAAAAGACAGAATACAAGTTTCTTTTTAGGGGTGCTGAAAATGTTCTAAAAATCATGGTGATGGTTACAGTTTGTAAATATACTAGAAAACCACTACACTGTACATTTTAAATGGGTGAATTTTATGGTATATGAATTTTATGTCTCAATAAAGCTGTCAGTTTTTTAAAAAGGCTAAAAAGAATCCTAAGTGCAACCTTAGAAATAGAATTTTAGACCTTAGGGATAATACCCATGACATACTTTCCCATTTCTTTTCTTCCTGTACATTTCAATTTTTCCCCTAAATAACGTGTATAAAATGGACAAAAGATAGTTGTGATAATTCTTTAATGTTTATGGACCACCTGGGACATTGGAAACTTTGTTATAAAGAAATGGACTCTGGCTCCCATTTTTTTCACACCTCCTACTCGTGACCTAGGGCATTGCAGCATAGAATGCTCTGTACTGTGTTATACCTACTGTGATGAAAAGCTAAAGGTTTTGGGGATACATTTGGCTTAGTCACAATTTGCTTTAAACTTGTTGCATATGATTATTTTGCAGGATTTTTCTGCTGTAGAAGTCTTCACACTGTAAAAAGCACTCAAGTATGTAATCTTGCCTGCAAAGCTAACTGTGTGTGTTGGATAAGGAATATTTCATTTATAAGGGATTATGTAGCTCAAGGTTTCTCAAATTTGGATTCATGATCCTTTGAGAAGCACTGCATTAAAAGTTAAATTGCTGAATGTTTAGGTACTCACTTAGTGCCAATGGGATCATAAACTCATGTGCAGAAGGTGGGTTTTGACGTACTGTGGTGTACTCTTCGGGTATCAGATGCTTATCCAGGCATATTAGTTTTATTGCTATGTAACAAATTACCACAAATTTAGTGGTTTAAAACCCCACCAGGTCAGAAGTCTGGGCATGCTGTGGCTAGGTTCTCTGCTTAGGGTCTCAGCAGGCTAAAATTCACGTGTCAGCTAAGGCTGCAGTTCTCATCTGGGGCTCAGGGATCCTTCTATGCTCCATAGTTGGCAGAATTTATTTCTTTGTGACTATAGGACTGAAGATTGCTAGCTGTCGGCCAGTGACTGTTTTTACCTCCTAGAGGCCACCCACATATCATGTCATGTGGCCCACTTTGGCAGTTCACACACAGATGTTTCCTTTCTTACAGGCTAGCTGGAGCACATCTCTCTGACTTCCTTTTCTGCCATCAGCCAGAGAAAAGGCTAAGTTTAAGTTCTCACCTGATTAGGTCAGACCCACCCAGCATAATCTCCCTTTAACCATATAATGGATCATAGCCATGAGAGTAACGTATCATATTCATAGGTTCCATTCTCAAAGGGTAATGGGAGTGTTGTTTAAAGTTCTGCCTATCATACCAGATAGCAGAAATTATGCCAGTTTTTACTGTTGATGATTATTAAGATGAACATCCAGAAATCTAGGAAATAAATGATACCTCACGAATATGCTTCTGGACCCCTTCTGTCTTCCTAAAATATCTCCCTCTCAGATTTATGGCTTTCCATTCCTACTTTTCTTGTTTCAAGTACAGTGAAAATGAAGATATTTTAAAAATGTTTTATTATTGAAAGTTCCCTACACACATACACCCCTGTAGAATGACTAATATAGCTAATATGAGAATTTTACGTGTATCCACAGTTTCATCAATGATAATTCATGGTGAATCTTTCATTTTTACCCCCAACTACTTTACATCAACTCTGGGATTTTTTTTTTTTTTTAAGATTTATTTATTTATTTGAGAGAGAGAGAGAGATTGAGAATCTCAAGCAGGCTTCAAGCCCAGCCTGGAGCTGTATGCAGTGGTCAGACATTCAACTGAATGAGCCACTCAGGTGCCCCAACTCTGAGATTAGTTTAAAGCAAATTCCAGACACCTTATAATTTCACCTGTAAATATTTTAGTATTTATATCCAAAAATATCAGGACTCTCTTTAAAGATGTATCTAAAATACAATTTTCATACATAAGATAATTTATATTATTTTTTTTAAATTACCAAACATCTTTATCAACTTTCAAATTTACACTTTTTAAAAAGTTTGTTAACTCAAGATTCCAGTAAGGTTCATACATTGCAGGGGGTTTTTTTTTGGTTCTTCTTTTTTTTTTTTAATATATGTATTCCTTAAGCCTCTCTAAATCCTGTGCAACATTTTTCTTTCCAACATACTTATGAAAGGAACTGGGCTATTTGTCCTGTAGAATTTCTCACAGTCTAGATTTCATGGTATAACATCGCTCTGTTTCCTCCATTTCCTATAAATTAGTGAAGATGAAAATAATTGATGCCCTGGACCTGTCTGGTCACTAGCAGTAGAAAAGCTTATTTGGTGAAAGGAATGTATAATTTACTAGATTCATGTTTGTATGGATATTTAGAAAAATATTTGGGAGTGGAGCAAGTATGTTAGGTTTTTTGGACTCCTATTACTGAGAGCAGTGTAAGTGAACTGTACTTAGAGTGCATGAATCAGTGCAGGTTAAATTCTTATAGGAAATATACCACATATAGATTCATTAGGTGATACTTAGATTTGTTTAGTTTTTTGGCCTAGTGTTTTTGTTAAATTGGATTTTAGCTTCCATAAAAGGAAAAAATAATTCTTAAGGAGAAAGGTATTTCATTTTTGAGTTTTGGAAAATAACCAAATTTTAAAAATTGTGAAGATCACAAAATAATTGCTTTTTTGTAATAGGTCTATGCTAATTATTTATCTATAGGCTGTCCAAAGACCTATCCTTTGTCCTCCAAGAACATGATGTGTATTTAAAATTCTTAACATTGAAATATTTTTAAAATATGAAACACTTAATATTGTTTTAGGAGAGCAATTTTATATGACTGCCATTGAAAGAAAGAAGAGGTTATCTAATTTAAATTTTGTTTTGAAGGAAAAAATAGCATTGGGTTGAGATAAGTAACAGCTTAATTAGACCATAATTACTTAGACTAGGGGATACAGAACTGTTTCTATAAAGGGACAGGTAGTAAATATTTCAGCTTTGTAGGCCATGTTGTTCCTGTCAGCTATTCAATTGTGCCATTTTGTAGGAAAAATAGCTGTAGACGTTATGTGAACAAATGGGTGTGGTAAGTCAGGAAGAAGTGACATCTTGACAATATTGAGTGTTCTTATCCATGCACATGGATTATTTCTCCATTTATTTTGTTCTTTGATTTCATTCATTAGAGTTTTATATTTTCTTCATATAGATCTTGTACATACTTTATTAGACTTCTGCCTAAGTATTTAATTTTGGGGAGTATCTAATATCACGGGTATTGTTTTTAATGTCGCTTTTCACTCTTTCGTTGTCGGCTTATCAGAAAGCAGTTGACTTTTATTATTAACCTTGTATCCTGCAACCTGGCTTTTGTTTTTTTGTTTGTTTGTTTGTAGATAGTCTTTATCAAGTTGAGAAGGTTCTTTTTTATTCCTAGTTTACGAGACTTGTGTTTTTGTTTTCTTTTAAAATCATGAATGGGTGTTGGATTTTGTCAAATACTTGTCCTGTGCATCTATTTATATGATCATGTGATTTGCCTGGGATGAATCCCATTTGACTGTACTGTATGATTCACTTTACATGTTGTTGGGTTCAATTCGCTAATATTTGAGGGAAGATTCTTACATCTGTATTCATTAGAGATACTGCCCTATTTTTTTTTTGGTAACGTATTTGACTGGTTTTGCTATGAGCATTATGTTGGATTAACAGAATGAGTTAGGAAATATTCCCTCAAAGAGATTATAGAGAATTGGTATAATTTTTTCCTTAAATATTTGGTAGAATTCACCAGTGAACCCATCTGGGCCTGGTGCTTTCTGTTTTAGAAGGTTATTAATTATTGAGTTCTCTGTTTTTATTCATGTTAAGGCCTGCATGCAGAAACTGATCTGTTTCTGGATAGTTGATGCTAAAGGATAATTTTCAGAGTTAAAAAAAAATAAGATTCTCAAAATTATAAACACATCAACAATTTTATTTAACTTATTAGTGAAGGAATCAGTAAGATGTTAGGACCAGTTCAAAAGATAATTTGAAAAAAAATATATATCCGTCTGTCTGTATATCCATCAATCCATCTACCTGTCCACAATCAGAAATGCTGAAATAAATTTGTAGTAGATACAAAACTAGTTAATATCCTAAAGGACTATAAAAATTAATGTTTTTCTTGTATGTATGTAAATGAGTTGTATCTCTACCAGGCAAAATCTGTTTTTTTTGCTATTGATAAGGGCCATTACATTGCTGTGTGTTTTTCTACGAATTAACTTTCCTACGGCTACAGAGCTGTGAAGTAGTCTGGCCCAGTGGGTTCTCAAATTTTTTTCTTTAAGGATGCTTTGATCCTATTAAGTATTAAAGACCCCAAAGAAATTTGTGTAATGTATTAATTAGATTAGAATTGGAATTGAGGAACTTTAAAACTATTCTTTCATTTAAAAAAAAATGATGAAACCTATTCAGTGTTATCATCAGAGTGATGACTTCATCATGGGCATTGAAAGTTTTGGAAAATTCCACTGTGTACTTGTTGAGAGAATGAGAGAGAAATGGCAAATAACATCTTGATATTATTATGAAAATAGTTTTGAACTCATAAACACCCTGACAAGGCCTGAGGCTCTCCAGGCCTCCCCAAACCACATTTTGAGAACCACTGGCCTATTTAAAAGGGGGAAAAAAAAAAAAGGTCGAAGATAATCCCTGGAGGACCTGCTGTACCACAAATAGCATTCTACTGAAAAGATACCCAGTAATCTGTTTTGCCTGTTTCTAAATCTTGTTTTTTTTCTTAACAGTAGTCCCTCCTTTGACAAAATGTCCTCCTGCCCAGCATGGGGCATTATCAAGGTGTTGAAACTACTAAGTCAGAAACTAATTTTTTTAATTATAAAATTAGTATAGGTTACTATATGAAAAAATGAAAAAAGTAGGAAATATCAAGGAATAAGAGAAATCTTACCAAGGAGACAAATAATGCTAACATTATGGAAATACATCTTTTTGAAATTTGAAAAAAATTTTTGATTGTATATTATCTGTACTTTTTTGCTTCCCAACTAAATGTCATAAGCATATTTCATATTACTAAAACTTTTTTTTTAAACTGTATATTTTTTTATTTTTTAAACTGTAAATTGTATATTATCTGTACTTTTTTGCTTCCCAACTAAATGTCATAAGCATATTTCATATTACTAAAACTTTTTTTTTTAACTGTATATTTTTTTATTTTTTAAACTGTAAATTGTATATTATCTGTACTTTTTTGCTTCCCAACTAAATGTCATAAGCATATTTCATATTACTAAAACTTTTTTTTTTAACTGTATATTTTTTTATTTTTTAAACTGTAAATTGTATATTATCTGTACTTTTTTGCTTCCCAACTAAATGTCATAAGCATATTTCATATTACTAAAACTTTTTTTTTTAACTGTATATTTTTTTATTTTTTAAACTGTAAATTGTATATTATCTGTACTTTTTTGCTTCCCAACTAAATGTCATAAGCATATTTCATATTACTAAAACTTTTTTTTTTAACTGTATATTTTTTTATTTTTTAAACTGTAAATTGTATATTATCTGTACTTTTTTGCTTCCCAACTAAATGTCATAAGCATATTTCATATTACTAAAACTTTTTTTTTTTTAAACTGAGCTATATATAGTTGACACTCAAATTCTTGTGGTAAAAAAACACATCCTAGAATTTACCATCTTAATCCTTATTAAGTATATAGTTCCATAGTGTTAAGTATATTTACATTGTTGTGAAACATATCTAGAACCTTTAATCTTGCAGAACTGAAACACTATCACTTAACTCCCCTTTGCCTCCCCCTACACCTCCCTTTACCCCAGCCCCTGGTAACCACCATTCTACTCTCTTTATCTATTAACGTGACTACTTTAGATATCTTATGTAAGTGGAATCATACAGTATTCTTTTGTGGCTGGCTTATTACTTAGCATAATAAGGTCTTCAAGATTCATCTGTTCTGTAGCATGTGCAGATTTCCTTCTTTTCTTTAAAGCTGCATAGTATTTCATTGTATGTATATACCACATTTTGTTTATCCATTAAACCATCGATGGACATTGGGGTTGCTTCCAGCTCTTGGCTATTGTGTATAGTGCTGCTATGGGCATGAGCATGCAAACATCTCTTTGAGACCAAGCTTTCAATTTTTTGGGATATACCCTGAGCCTGGAATATGGTAGATCTTTTTTTAATATTTTGAGAAGCTGCCATACGATTTTTTATAGCCCTTGTACCATTCTATGTTCCCACCAGCAACAGTGCACTTCCTCATCAGCATTTTGGGGGTTTTGTGGTTATTTTTGATGGTAGCCATCTTAATGAGTATGAGGTTATTAAAACACTCAATAAACTTCTTAGATGGCAACATTATTTCCTTTTATGTGCTGTATAGGGTAAACATTTTCCCAGTGTTTTTCCATTAAAAACCATTTGAACATCTTTTTCATGTTTCAGGTTTTTTGTTGTTTTTTTTTAGGATACTTTCTTAGATATGAAATAAATGGGTCAAAGGTATATAATTTTAAAGTTTTTTGTAAATACTGCCTCAAGAAAGGTTTTGCCAGTTGACAAGGTATTAAAGCATCAAGTTATTAAATCAAGGTATTAAAGCATCTTTCATTTCACACATATTTATGCTGACTATTATTATCTTACAATTATCTGTGACTGCACAACTGGCAAATGCCGTCACATTGTATCTTAATTTGCATTTTAGAAATTTGTTCAATAGAACTTTTTTCTTCAGACCATTTGTTTTTTTTTCTCTCAAATGGCCTGCTTGCCCATTGACCTGTATAAATCTCAATGTTTTAAATAGATCATACAAAATTAATTAATAATGCAAATATGAAGCTATCAGAACTTTTCATAAATGCAGTTAATAATCATGGAACCCGTTAGAAGGAAACTCATGAGAGCTTCAGGCACATTTAAAATGACCTAAAATATTTCTTTGTGATTAAGGGTCTCTGGCTGCAGATTTACATAATTAGTTATCTTAACAAGCCCTTTCCTTTTTATGTGAAGGGAAACCTTAGGTCAGCTCCTGTCATTTTATGGCCAATTTGCATTTCCTGGGGTTTGCCTCAGTTGTCTCTTACTATCTGTGCTTTTTCTGCTAACAATGAAACTGCTACATAGAAGGCACTTCTAAAGGCAGAGAGGACAAGGAGATGATACGTCGTTTTTCCATTGGACTGAACATGTTTGGAAGAGTGGGAGGAAGAACAATGAAATTATCCAAATATTATGAGGAAGGAGGCAGAAGTTTATATTAGAGAGGTTTATGTGATAAAAGAAATGTTATACCCAGTACTTTTTGTTTATAAATGGTATTGTAAAACAGATATTTGAATACTTAGCTGAAATATTTAAAGCATTTTCCTGTACAGCACTCAATATTACAAAAATGTGTTTATCACAATCCCATTATCTTCATGTCAGTGTGTCATAAGTCCATATTGTAGGGGAGATGGATTTTCTCCTACCTTAAGTGCTCTAGGTTTGTTCTAATTTAAACAGAAAATAATCATCTTCCGAGCAGAGAGAGAGGTTCATGCTTTAAAACTAATTTTAGATTATTATGGTAACCCAGTAATAGAATATAATGCAGTGTCTCCTGGCATACTTTAGAGAAGACAACTTAGTGTTATGGCTCTGTTCACGTTATTTATTTATTTATTTATTATTTATTTTTCTGGGACTCTGTTTTGAGGCACTGTGGTTGTCTGTCGTCCTTCAAGAAGTAACAGACAAAATGCAGAAATATCTCATGGAGCTTTCTGGTGAGGCAAGTGTTGGCAGGTAGTCCCTGTGCATTTGTTTGAGAGACGTGGTCTGACCCAGTGGTGTAGAGGCCTTTGAGAGGATTCTCTGGAGTAAAGGGCTGTGATCCTGAGGGGACAGCTCCTTTTGCGTTTCTCTCTGGAACATCAGTTCATGTCTTCCTCACCTGGAAGAGTGGCTATTTCTCCCCAGCTGACTTGTTAGTTCCTAGGCACCATTCAAATCACAAATGGTCTAAATCGTTGTAAAATCGACTGATGGACCAGAATTTCCAAGGGTACCAAATGCCTTTGTAAGTAGAGAATCAGACACTATTCACACATTCTGTGGACAAATGACATTTCCAATGCAAAATGGATTATGACATATTTTATCTTAATTTTCTATAGCACTTTCTTGATTTGCAATGGTAAAATCTTGTAGGAAACAGAATAGAGATTATATAGTCTTTTATTCTGTGGCTGATAAAGTTCTGGATTAAAAGTATTCAAACATACTTTTCTTGTTAATGGTAAGGAGTTACATAATATTTTATGAATTTACCAAAAAAATTGATTTAAGAAATACAAAATAATGCTGCTCTGTCATTTTTTGATTTAGCCAATCCCTGATAACTCTTACTATAAAAGTTTTAGGTAGAATATATGACTGATGGAGTCACATTTTGTAACTTCATGTAGGTTTCATTATTTAAAGGGGCCAGTCCTAAGTATGTCAAGCTTTGACAAACAGTTTGTAAGATATGACATCATTAATTTTCTACTGAGATTGGCAACTATTATTTGGTTTGTATATACTGAGATTCTTAAATGTATAATTTATCCTCTTCTATCGAGGAAACATTTTTATTTTATTTTATTACTATTATTAGTTAAAAAGATTTTATTAAGTAATCTCTACACCCAGTATGGGGCTTGAACTCACAACCCTGAGATCAAGAGTTGCATGCTGTACTGACTGACCTAGACAGGAGCCCCTTGAAAAAACCTTTTTAATTACTTTGGCTTAAAAGGGACAAAGTATAGGTCCGTATTATGGCAACAACGGTCTAGTTTATTTGGTACAATCATCGAGTTGAGAGGCATGAACTTTTTTGAAGTGAGAATTTTTTTTTTATATTATCAAATAGAAAGCCCTTAAATTGTATTAGGTGAACTAATACAAGTAATTAAGTCAAGATTTCAAACCACACATTATGACAGCTCGTGTTGTAGAAAACTCTCCAGCAGGGGAACGCAGACTCAGCCTGCTGTCTACTTGCGTGACTTTGGCCAACAATCTCTTGGGCTTCAATTTCCTCAGGTGTAAAATGACGAGGTGAGAATTCGCTCACCAGTTCTGTGGTAGTTCTGTTGTCTCCAGTGGTTTTTAAAGGAGTGTAGCATTCACTGTCTTGAGTTGACCCTGAGCATTCTGCATCAGAACTCAGGATTGACCCCTTTTTAGACCTAGTAAATTGAAATCTGGAAGAAGTGATTTGCCCAGTAATAAATTTAGTGTAATGATAGAATCAAAGAGCTCAGATCTCCACTTACCTCTTAGACACAGTTGTGTTTGTCACAATCACCTGTCCTTCCCTCCATTTCCTGTTCCCTACACAGCTGTGGCAGACATGTTTATCTCATGCTTGTTTAATGTGACATTTCTTTCCTACTCAGCCTGGACATGGCCTCAGAGCCCTTCTTGAAGAAGTAGTCTAATAGCCACAGCTAATAGACAAGGAAATCTAACTAGTTTGACATGACTGGTAGTAGAATCTTTAAAATAAAAAGGTCACTGAAGGTTTTTTTAAGGAGATTTACTTGTTTGATTCAAGTGGAATATTGTGGCTTTCTCTTTAGCAGGGGTTCCCAATGTGACGATTCCTTTTTAATTAAAAAAAAATTCTGGATTCCCACATGACCATGAATTCAGTAACACTTTAAATTAATTTATTTCATTAATCCCAACATATAGATTCACTTGGAAAAATGGGCAAACGTATCTGTGTGAGACATTTACATGCTTATGGTTTATTACCTTTATCCCTCCTGTACCCCATTCCCACCCACCAAGAATCAGGCATTAGAAACCATTACTCTATACCACTTGTACTTTTTTCTTGGCTTCACTTTAAATATATTTGCTTAAGATTTTATTCATGAGAGAGAGAGAGAGAGAATAAGAGAGAGGGAGCACAAGCAGGGGGAGGGGCAGAAGGAGAAGGAGAAGCAGGCTTTCCCACTGAGCAGGGAGCCTGATGTGGGGTTAATCCCGCAGGACCCTGGGATCAGGACCTGAACCGAAGGCAGAGCCTTAACTGACTGAGCCACCCAGGGCCCCCTCAGTTTAAATTTTAAAGTAGGATTGAGTTTTTGTTTATAAGGGATCTGTCTCTCAGTGGTTTTCGTACTATGTACTGTGGAGTCCCAATTTCAGGAGATGCCCCTTTCCCTACACCCCTTCCAGCTCTAACCAGCCTGCCCCTTTCCCTACACCCCTTCCAGCTCTAACCAGCCTGCCCCTTTCCCTACACCCCTTCCAGCTCTAACCAGCCTGCCCCTTTCCCTACACCCCTTCCAGCTCTAACCAGCCTGCCCCTTTCCCTACACCCCTTCCAGCTCTAACCAGCCTGCCCCTTTCCCTACACCCCTTCCAGCTCTAACCAGCCTGTTTACTTCGAACTCTTCTACATATTGGGATGTTCCAGGAGATTTCATTTGGATAAAGGGTTTCACAGCTTAAAAAAAATTGAAAAACACTCATACTCTCAGGTTCCCATTTTACGCAGTGTTTTGGAATTACCTTGTGAACACTGGAGCCAGGATGAGGACCCCGGATTTTCTGGCTTGCAGGCCACTCTTCTCCCCCTACCCAAGCTGCTATTCATAGGAGCAGTGGAGGTTGTAAACTGACACCATTGCGCCCTGGGAGTGGAACACATACTTATATGGAAAGAAAAATTGTTTACATTGTAATACCAGGGGAAGGACTCAAATCTTGAATACAAGGTTATGTGGTATACATATTTGTAAATGTTTGTCTTATTTGGGTGTGGGCTCTCTAACTATTTGGGGTGGGTGGAGGGATGGTGAAGTTTTTTTTTTTTTTTTTTTTAAAACGTTATTTTTAAACAGTGAAGAGCGATGCCATGGGCAGAAGACTGCTTCCCTTCTCTCTTCTTCCAGTGCTGTGCTCCTTCCCTGCTGTGTTTGGGGTATGCTTTACCTTGTCCTGATTTTAAGCACTCTCCAAGCAGAATCTTTGGTTTCTTTCCTAGATTTTGCCCTCTATCAAAGGACAACCTCAGTTCGGGCTCATTTTTCTTCAGCGGTCATCTATTGCCATTTATCAAATCAACATGCCATCAAGATACCAGCCAAATAGGATGCTTAACATACCGGGCCTGGGCTATGCTATTCTGCCTGGGGCGTTAGCACAAAGCCAGAAGTCCCTCCAAAGCCCACAGTGATTTCTAGGAGTTGCTTTCCTTGTTGACCTTGGCCGTTTGGGGCTGTAGGTGACCCAGGATTACTGGAACGGGTGTCTGGTGACAGATGGCGGGGGTGCTGTGTATTCTCCTCCATAGCTGTGCGTGGAGTGTTAAGTACTTCCCATTTCCTGTCTTCTTGGTTGGCGGGCCGAGGTGGTGCTGTCTACTCTTGCAGATCCCGAATAGGCCTCTTGCTTCCTCACCCTCTCTGGAAGGTCCTCACCTTTCTCACGGAGACGCTTTTCTTTTCATCACAGCGAAGCCAAATGCCTCACTTCAGCCATTAATTTCAACCTTTTCCTTTCCCACATGTCTTAATAGATATGATGATGAGAAGGGGAAAGGACTTTCTCTGGCCAGGCTCACTTTTTACTGAAGCAGTGGAGTGAAATGTTAGGAAATAAAGGGAAGAGAGAAAAAAGCAACATAGGAGAATGTTACATCAGAAAACCAATTATTAGGTAATTAAGCAGTAATTTTTGCTCCTAGGTCGTAAAGCTGAGATATAAAGGAAGTTTGGGGAACTTAGTGGAAGACTTCATTCAAGCAGCAATTTCCTCTTGCCATGTTCCACATGGCAATTAAAATAACTCTCTGCTGCCTTTTCCTCTTGTCCTTCGGCTCTGCAATGGTCTATTTTCTTCCAGGATGAATTAGGATAGCAAATTGCAAGTGCTTTATTCACTAAGGAGAGACTCCATGAGAGCTTCAGTTACTTTAGCACCTCACCCCTACTGCTACTCTAGGGAAAGACTCACCGAGTTCCCTTCCAGGGCAAAAGCTTGGTGAGTCACACAAGTTTGAAGGGCCCTTCAAGTATTTATGGACTTACGTTGCCGGGAATATTTCACTAATGGTAACTTAGTCTTCTTCTGGAGGCAAGTTAAGAACCGGGAGGTATTAAAATGTCCACTGCTCATCTCTGTCACTGGAATTATTGGTAAGTTTGCTATCATCCAACCAGAGGGACTGGTAAAAAGAGTAGGAGTGTAACTGCAAGGACTGTTCCCCATCCCCAGAAGCTGTTTTTAAAAGGCATCTCTAGAGGGGCGCCTGGGAGGCTCAGTGGGTTAAGCGTGAAACTCTTGACTTCAGCTGGGGTGTGATCTCAGTGTCCTGGGATCCAGGCCTAGGGTTCATGCTGGGTGTGGAACCTGCTTAAGATTCCCTCCCTCTCTCCCTCTGTCCACCCCCCCACATCTGTGTGCTCGCTCTAAAAAAAATAAAAGGCCTCCCTAGAAATCTGAGTAAAATCTGTAGTCTAGTTAACTGTAATGTGTCAGTATCAATTTCCCAGTTTTGATAATGTATCATAGTTATAGAAGGTATTACCAATAGGGGAAGCAGGGAATTTTTCTGTACCTGTCTTGTTTTGTGCTTTTTGCAATTTCTTACAGTCTGTGGTTATGGCAAGATAACTTAAAAAAAAAAAAAAACCCTGAGAACAATTATCCTTCCAGGTAAGACATTCAGGTCTGACTGCCTTTGCTTCTTGATTTCCATCCTCACTTCTTCCCTTCCTTCTTTCCTCTATTGATAACATATATTTCACATATGTAAGTCATGTATTTTAGAGTAAATTTGTTTTTTTTCCCCATTCATGGGCTTATTCAGAATTGTACAACCATCCCCACCACCTAATCCTTGAACATTTTCTTTCTTTTAAATTTTTAAAAAAAGTTTTGTGTTTACTTAAGTAACCTCTACATCCAACATGGGGCTCAAACTCATGACTCTGAGATCAAGAGTCGCATGCTCTTCTGACTGAGCCAGCCAGGCACCCCTAATCCTAGAACGTTTTCAACTCTCCAGAAAGGAACTTATAGGCATTAGCAGTCATCTGTGACTGCAGTCATCCTCCTCCTACTCCCATCCTCACCCCTATACCCATATCCATCCCAGGCAAGCATGAATCTGCTTTCTGTCTATATGGATTGGCCTGTTCTGGACATTTAATATAGGTGGAGTCATACAATATGTGGCCTTCTGTGATGGGCTTCTTTCAATTAGAATAAGGTTTTCAAAAGTTCATCCGTGTCATAGCATGTATCATACAGCAATTCTTTTTTGTTGCCAAATAATATTTCATTTTATGGATATACCACATTTTGTTTATTTGTGGACATTTTGGTTGTTTCCATTCTTTGGTTATTATGAAGAATGCTGCTACCACTATTTGTGTACAAGTTTTTGCGTGAACATACATTTTCAGTTTTCTTGGGTAAATACCTAAGTATAGAATTGCTGGGTCATATGGAGACTGTATGTTTAACATTTTGAGGAACTGCCAAATTGTTTTCCAAAGTGGCTGTACCATTTCATATTTCCACTAGCAATGAATTGAGGGCTCCAATTTCTTTACATCTCAGGCATTTCTTAAATACTATACTTTTGTTGTGTTTACGGAATGCTTCTTCTTGTCTTGGTGGATGTGGGAACAGGGAGCTGAATGATAATTTTGGAGGAAATGAAACAAATAAAAATCAAATAAATTATTTTCAGATTGGCTCAGTGTAGTTCTGGAAACCTTTCAGCCCTGAGCCTACAAACCTTCCTGTTTGACTGGATATGACATTACCAGGAATTTTACTTTCCTGCTTTTATTCTCCCTGAGGAGAAAAAAGAAATATGTCTTTTCCTCAGCTAGACATGAAGGGTTCAAACAAACATAAAAGACCCCTGAGTTATTAACAATTCCACAGGAACATGTACTTGGTTTATGCCCAGAATAATTTCTCTCCAATCATTCTCTTGGTGCTTCCTCTGTGCTGTTCCCCACCGGAACGTAACATAAGAGCTGAATCAAGGTTTGTTCAGTCGGTGTTTGGAAAAGAAACAGTGACTGGATGCTGGTCAGCTGGCTCGGGGCTGCTGGCAGGCCTGCCCTAGACCATGCGTTCTGCAGGCTGCAGCGAATCAAGCTTGTTCCAGGCCTGCACCATGGATTGTTTGCATTTGCCATGTCTGAGCTCAGGATGAGAAGACCTTTCATAACCCACCGTGGCCTTGAGCAGGCAAGTTCAGAGATCCTGGAAATGGCCCAGTACACCAGCCAAAAACAAGATCCCAGATCTCTTGCTCTGTGTGGGACCTGGGGAGTAGGCAGGGAAGGGAACAATGAGAAACGGAGAAAGGAAATGTCGTTTCTTAGTTCTGGTACAAAGATACAACTCCCACCGCCTTCTAGCCACTGTTGGTTACTTTGGGTTGTATATTGGCTGTAAGCAGTCAGATTACTGTAGCGGAGAAGGCCTACCTCTGATGACTGCCCTTCTTGCATTCCCTCATTTTTATTCTTGCAGAATAGAACTTTATGAATGATGTTTGCAAGCATAGATTGCCTCTAGATTTTCATTCATACACCCATGTGAGCCTCTGTCACTCTCCTTCTGACACAGGGAGGGTCCGGAAGGTGAGTATTGGTCCCCAGGGTCTCTCTAGCCCTGTTTTAGCTGGTCTGCTGCTCTGAGCACTGTGTAGTCATACCTCCTCTGACTTGCCAGAATCCCTCCCTGAAACGCCCTACTCAAATCAGGACAGGACCTCATGTTCCTATCTGCTCTCCATTAAAAACTGCCCATCTCAGGCACGTGCATTCAAGGTCCTTTGTTATCTCTGTCAAGTCAATATCTTGCTTTTGTTAAAATGAGGTTGGCTTGGTGAGTGTGTGTGTGTGGGGGTGATTTTTGGACAGCTGCCTATTTATTATACCCCTGCAGATTGCCTATGCATTTTATTATGCCTATATTTCATAGATTAGGTCCCCTCAAAAAAGATTTTAATTACAACTATTTCAAGGGTCAATTTCACATGAAGTATTGGTTATACTTTAAGATTGGAGTAACAGTTGATGCATTTTCTGTTAGCTACGCCTTTTTGTAATTTCTGTAATAATCTATGTATTTGGCTCAATTACTTCAATTGGAACTATAAAGAGTTGAATTCTCAATATATACACATACATTTCTTTTGACTTATTATGGTCTAGCCATGCTTTGACTGGATTGAGAGTTCATAATACCTTCCCATACTCCCCCAAATAGGAGTGTCCTGCAGCTTAAACATTTTTTAAACAGATCTTTGTTCATCTGGTGTTGTATTTGACCTGGTCTTGGGAGAAAGAGAACTGTCTGAAAAAGGCTGGTTCTCATGTGAGTGAAGGTGGAAAACTGGTTCTTCCTAATCTGTACATGTGCCTTTTTTGTTACTGGCCACTGTGAACTCAAAGAGGCAGCCTGTCTGACCTGCCAGGTCTCAGGTCTAGCTTCCTGTGAGTGTCTGTGACTGATTTCTAAGGCATCAGTCACCATAACACTTCATACAGCTACCTTCATCTTGAGTATTGTGAGTAGAGTTACCTACATTACAGTTTATCCAACATAAGTCCAGTATTCTTTGATAAAGGAAGATTGTCCTTTCATCTCTTTGTGATATTTTCACCTTTAATGGGCTTCTGATTATATCAGTGTGGTTTGTAACTGAAGTCATGAAAAGTCTGAGATTTGATTCTTCTAAATAAAACATGTCCTGTGCTGTCCAAAATGGTAGAAACTAGCCATCTGGGGCTATTTAAATTATAGTTAGTTAAAATTAAATTAAAAATTGAGTTTGTCATTCATACTAGCACATTTCAGAACTTTATTAGCCGCATGTGGCTGATGGCTACTCTCTTGAACAGTACAGAGATAGAGCACGTCCATCATCATGGAAAGTTGGCTGACTATAGACTTTTCTCTGTCCCATAAGATCCAAGCAAGACATTAATCACAGCAAAGAGAAAGCTTTGCTTAGGTGAATTCAGGTGCTGGTAAATTACTGCTGCCTATTCCTAACCTAAAATGAGAGAAGTAACAGGATGTGTCATTCATGCTTCAGTTGTTTCTGGGCAGTGATTCCTTGCTATGGTTTGGTTTCCAAAAGGCTCTCCAGTAATCAGACTTGCTCGTATTCCAATGCATGTTAGACATTCTGAAACAGTATAAGTAAGTTATTATCTACCATCCCTTCCATTAGAACTTATACTTCTAGGGGCATCTGACTGGCTGAGTCTGTAGAGCATGGGACCCTTGATCTCTGGGTTGTAAATTCAAGCCCCACATTGGGTATAGAGATTACTTTAAAAATAACATCTTTAATTAATTAATTAAAATAACATCTTTTAAAAAAAACCCTGATACCTCTAATTCTGTGTCCAGGAGTGAGGTGAGGGTAAATAAAATTTTGCCAGGGTACAGTTATCACTATTGGCTTGTTTCCTAATGACACGTGTATGTATGAGTTTCATCTTAGGCAGGCTTTGTCTTTTGGGAGATTAGGTTTCATTTTGGTTTAAATTTGTGTCTATTGACTTTTAGTTCTTTGGAGATGTTTTTAAGAGTGGATTATTTTGTTAACTATATTTATCTACCTTGAAATTTATATTCACAAGTTACAGATTTATGTACAGAAGAATTGGGCATGTGACTATTAAGTTGTTGATGCTTTTGTGTAACTGACATCCAAGGATTGAGACTACATACAAGCCATAGAACATAGGCACACAACGTGTTAGCTCTCCAGGAAGGTTCTGGTAAATGGACAGAGGAGTGGCAATTAACTGAAAGACCTTTCCTAGCCAATGTAAGCATTCTTTCTTTAACTTCATTACCTCGAGTAATTCTCAGTGGCTTATTAAATGACTGTGTTCTAACTGGGCATTTGGCGGTGATGGTGTGTATATCAAAATGATACCTAAATTCCTCTTAGGTGAAGGGTGTGATACTGAAGAGGAATTTAGCACTCTATCACCAGCACCCATCCTTTCTCCAACACCATCAGCAGCCTATCTTTGGAAACCTTGTATGTGATGTTGTACGAATTTTTTTCTTTTTTATAAATAGTATTTTCCTGAGGGCTGGAAAAAAACTCCATCACAATTAGCCAGTTGTTGGCATAACCGCCTGGGGAAACCATTGCCATGCTGTGGTATGAGTATCCTGGTTCTTATTCTCTGCCATCTTCTGGGACAAGCTGGAGCACTTTTTATTCTTGGTCAGCACTTCAAGAAGCAGCTTTCATATTCTCTCTTTCATCAAGAATCACTTATTTCCTTTATTCTTTTATTATGTTTCATGCCTGGTTAGAGTTGGTAGCACTTTTTTTTTTTTAAGCCCATGATAAATTTATATGTAAACTATGATAGAATACTCTTCCCTCCAAGAGTAAAACCTAGGCTAAAGTCTAGAAAATTGGAATTTCTGCTCTTCAGAACTGGATCTTAAATCTAGTAAAAAATTAGTGTCAGTGTCTTTCACATGTTCATGAACTTATAAACACATGATGTTTAGTTTGAACATAAACTTGGCTGTCGTGTGTTCTCATTCATTGAGTGCTTACACTGGCTTGTTGTTCTCAGGGTCCTGCTTTTCTAGTATTCCTTAGGTGCCCGCTCCTTTGCTTAGGGACTGTAGTACTACATCTAGCCATGCTTTTATTCATTTTTAACTGTGATCTAATATCTTGCTCCAAATGCATACATTTACCTTGGCTGGGTGCTAGCCATAGATTGTGCTTGGACCCAAGAGTGATTTCTGGTATGGATGTAACTGTCTGTTTTTTGAAAACACAGATTTTCCAGAATGGCATCTATATTACTAATCATTGAGCCACATTGGAAAGTATTGTCTTGGATTTAGTTCTTGATTTTAAGCATTTGATCCACATTTCAAGGCCTCTCCTTCTGTGATTTCGCTTTACTAGAAGCTTCTGGCAGGAGATAGAATGATCTGAAGAAGAGATCCATGGAAGTCAGAGAATTGATGGCTCTATTTTCTTGATATCATGGAACTTAACTAAATTTTAAGCCCCTGAAAGGCAAGGGCAATATATGTACTACCTGTACTTAACCTATAATTGGCTGATTAACTCTAGAGCAAACATGCTCAGTGTGGGGTTTTTTTGGTTTGTTTTTCATTTTCATTAACATTTAAGGTGCTAAAATTGAATATTCTATATTAAAGATGTTTGCCTCGTTTTGAACAATGATCTGGTTTATTACATGGTTTCTTTTTATTAAGCACATTCATTGTTTCCAATAATACTTACTATGAGTCTATTAATGATAATTAATAGCTTTCATGATGAAGCCAAAAATTGAATGTGATTAGTGAAGCAACACTGATGAGACTGTGTTTTCCTCTAACACAAGGTAGGACTTGGGTTGTCTCTTTCTTTGCCATTCATTTCTTCCCCTTTTCACCTTACTCCACGGGTTTGTTTAGCCCCATCTCTTCCATTACCAGTGAGGACTTCTGGGACTAAATACAGTGGCTTGGGATTCTGGATTTGTCATGGTGTGCAGTAGAGTGCTGTGTTTGGTGGGCAGAGATCTTGATTTGAGCCCATCCGTGGACCAGTGTTGCCACTGCTAGCTCTGTGATTCTGGGCAAGGTTTGATCTAACTACCTCTTTTGTAAAATGAGTATTATGATGCCTGGCTTCCCTGCCTACTTAGAGGGGGCTTGTGAAGATCAACGGAGAGACGGTACATGGAATCATTTTGGACAGTACTATAAAATGTAAGCTCTCATTACTAAAAAGAGAGTAAATTGCTTGTGTATGTCCATGAGTTGATATTTATACTCACTGAACCCCCTTATTCATGAATGTGTTAAGAAACACAAATCTTATGGCTTTGGGGCAACTAAAACAACTGCAAAGAATCCAGTGGAACATATGCTTAAAATGTATTTTAGTTGCCTAGTGATACTTTTGCATTTGAATGATCAGTGTGGTACTTCTTATTATTTTCCAGTAGTTTGAGAATGGAGCTTGAGACCTTTTTCACTGGAGTCCATTTGGTAGACTGCCCCTGGAGGATACTCCACTTGGTAGAACAGTATTGAACTAATGCCTACTTCTTGGTGTGCTGTTCTCTGGGCTGACTTGGTTTGTACCAAGAAGATCATAGAGAAGCCACCAAGTAGGACCAAAGGCTCTACTTTTTTTTTTTTTTTTAAGATTTTATTTATTTATTTGACAGAGATAGAGACAGCCAGCGAGAGAAGGAACACAAGCAGGGGGAGTGGGAGAGGAAGAAGCAGGCTCATAGTGGAAGAGCCTGATGTGGGGCTCGATCCCATAACGCCGGGATCACGCCCTGAGCCGAAGGCAGACGCTTAACCGCTGTGCCACCCAGGCGCCCCCAAAGGCTCTACTTCTTTATTTTTTTTCTTTTAGCTGATGTTATCAGAATTATTTTGATTGTAAGCAAGAGAAACTAAAGCAAAAAAGGACAAAAAAAAAGTTGCCTGAAGAATCTGAGGTAGCCCTTGTACCTATAAGAAAGCTGGAGAGCACTGGTACCTCTAGAGATTTAGAATTCTGAGGAGAAAGTCTACTTTTCCTGTCCTAGGTCTTTGTTCAGCATTGGCACATTTTTGGCAAGGTTGGAGGGGTAGGGAGTGTGACCCCAAGAGTGCAAGGAATAGGGGTAGGTGATTCCCTATAAAATCCGTATGCTAGACAGGCAAAAACAACACTAGATTTCAGTTCTCTGAAATAGGGAGGCAACTTTTTAACATGCTTTTGACCATGTATTTGCCAGCATGGGTTAAACCCCCCCCCCTTTTACTAACAAAAGAAATAGAAGTTGAGAAAGATCAAAGAAGGAAGGATCTGCCTTAGATTGGGAGGCATTTGTCCCGAAAATACAATACAAGGGCTCTTTCCCTAGAATCTAGGAATGGGACTTGGTTCTCAATAGCAGTAGCATCCCTGGATCATTTCAAGGGACACCATCTGTCTACCTTGGATGACGCCAACTCCACTAACAGAAAGTACAGTGTGAACGGTGCCCCAGAGTTATACAAAGTCAAGGTCTCTGGTCATGTTTCTGTCAGATTCTTTTCTCAGTTCCATATTTTAATAAAAAGTGTTCAGCACAGGTCCAGTGTTTCCAGTGAAACAACTATCTACTCTTGAGTCAAAATATTCATTTCTCCATGGTTTAATTAATATATGGTAAACCTTTATAATAATTCTCTTATGTTCTAATTTTAGCTTCTAATTCTTTATACAGACTCTATTGCAAATACAGTGGGTACTTTAGAAAGTGAACCATCATACAGAAATGGATTTACGTATGAGTAGGAAAGGTGTGGTGTACCTTTCATTTCCTTCCTTCTGTCCCACACTCCTGAAAGTACGCTTTCAGGGAAAGAGGGGCAAGTCTCTGACTCCGTTATAGACTGCCTATGTAGGTCACCTTCTTGTTTTCTTACATTGTTTGAGACAACTGGCTATGAGATTGAGATCTACATTTGTGTGAAGGTCCTGAAGGACTTGTTTGGGATGACCAGGTATCAGAGGTATACTTTGCAAATTTAATTTGTCACAACTCTGAACATCCCTGTAAGTGTTCATTCTATGCTGCATAAAGTACAAAAAAAAAAAAAAAGGGTTTGGAGTGGGCCTGGAGTTTTGGGACAGGTTATCTGTAACCACATCCTTATGTAGATTTCCATGGCATCCCAGACCAGATCTGGTGCTCCTGAACATGATTGGGAGAAATTGTTCACACTATAAGTTCTTCCACTAAAACTTGACTCTTCTTGAGGGCAGGGATGGGGTCTTATTTTCTGTCCTGCCACCATTGCTGGGCACCCATATGCACACTCAGGACTGTTGAATGGGTGGTACTCATAGCTCCAAAGGCAGGCTGTCACAGAGAGACTTGGTGACTTATGCGCAGTCATTACCACCAGGCTTTATCTTTGTTTTGTACTGAAATAGTCAAGGTGGGACTGTTGTTCCCATGTGACCAAAAGGACATTCTCTTATGCCTTCTCTCTGCTCTTGTATAGAAAAAAGGGATCCTTTGGTGCTCCATTTCTTAAATTTTTTCACTCCCATTATAGTTCTATTATTTTAAATAGTGTGGAAAAAAGAAGTAAGGCTGTCTTTTTCTACCTGCCATTGGGTAAGAGATTGAGCTCAACTGGAGTCAGCATGAAGCATAGAATCTGGTTACTAGTAGATACCCTTTAAATATTTTTGGAAGAAGTGCTAGAATTACATATGTCAACCCGTAAGTTGTGGGTTGGTTTTTTTTTTTTTTTCTTAACACCACTTTTTTTTTTTTTTTAAATTTTAAGGGGGTAAAAAAACACCCTAGGCAGTGATAACGTAATCTTTAAATTTGTGGCATGATAGGAAAATGTAACCACACTGTCAACATTCTGTCATTTCCTATTCATCTTTCTTTATGGAAAAAAAAATAATTACAGTGGTTGTCACTGACACAATTCCAAGGATTTAATGTTTCCCATGACATAAGTTAGATATTAAGATGTTTTACCTAGAGACAGCATCAGCTTCTCATAGAATTTAGAATGACATTCTTGCCCATTATTTTCCATTGTGTTCCCCCACCCCCGAGAAAACTAAAGGAAGGAGAAATTGATTTTTTATTATTGGTCAAATATGCTTTAGAGCATCACTTGACTTGATAATATCTGGAAATTCACTTAATTCAAACTGTTTTGTCTTCCCACACATTTCAAATGAACACTAACAGGAAAATACCTCTGTAGAAGCAGAAGGGTTATTTTTAGATTGTGCTCCTATATTTGGGCTTCGTTACTCAGATTTTTTTCCCCTAGGGCCAGGGTCATATTTATGTGTGCTGTGCTTGATGGCTTTCCTTACTCTTGTCTTTACTCAAGAACCACCTGGAGGCCAGCACACTCAGTACACATGTCATTTTGTAATCTGAATAAATCCTGTCTTCCTTGCCTGCCTTTTCCCACTCTCCTTCCCCTCAGTGTTGTAGATCAAAAGGCTACTTTGTTTTAGACTTACCTCTGGTTTTAAATAATTTATTTCTCCTAGTTACAAGTGGCAGTGCTTTGGTAGAATGAACACTTTCCATTTTTCTCCTCTGAATTCTAAAACACCTTAATTTTTTGATTTTTTTAAGTTACATATCACATTTAAAAAATGTTAGAAAAGTCATCTAATAAGATTTTTTAAAACGAAGGTTAGATTATGAATATTGTAGCTGTGATGAGCCAACAAGTATTGAAACTAAGAAGCATTTAGTGGACTGATTTGAAAAATTCCTCCCAGGAATTTTTTTAGTTTATGCCATTTTGCCCAGCCTGACACGTCAGCTGTGGAAGTTACTGATTTAGCATGTTTAGAAATGACACTTTTGGTTCTCACTGAGCAGAGGATGCTTCTTGGAGTTTGTTTTCCATTATATTTGGAAGAAATCTTCCTCACACCCATGTATCATTTAGCTTTTGATTTTGGTGAATCGTAGGTTTGATTTTTGTGAGTTTGATTTAGAAACTCACTTTACATGACTCTTAAAGGGAGGTAAAACCAAGAATAAAAAACATGCAAATAAGATGAAAAGGAAGACCCACATTTACTTGTCACCTCTCCTGGCTCTTTGGCTCTTTGTATATTCATTCTCTCAATTTGAAGTAAATAAAGAAGAAAGATGTCGCTTTTTTTTTTTTTTTACCTTATAGCAGGGGTCAACAGTATAGTCATAGGTTCTAGTAAGTTGGTAAGAGTAAGTTTGCATGAAAGCTGCTTGATTAAACCACTCGGTTGAAATTCAAAGGAAGGAGGCTTAACCCTACCATGTGGGTCAGCTTCTGTTCTTAGAAAATCCTCAGAGACCCTTCAGCAAAGCCATGGCTCTGGATGGTGGTTTCCATCCTGATGGGTGGCCATGGCTATTTTCCTGCCTATGAATAGTTTGCTAGGTTAAAATGAATGCCAAGTAAGTTTCTCCCCCCCCATCACCCATTTTAATAGAATGTATGAGATAATGGAACGGCAACTGGGTAAATTTAGTGCTGTCAGCTTACTGGTATGAGCCTTAGTGGATTTAGAAATTTTTAAGGCCCATCATTAACTCTCTTTCCCTTGCAGATGGAATTTCAGCTGAGATGTAGATGAGGCAAACCGCATGACAAATCCATTATTTCTCTGTGAAAGAGCAGGTATCTGGATGGGCCTCTTACCACACTTCCCTACAAATAGGTCCCCACTGGGGCCATAGTGGAACTAGACTTATGTAACCTTTGTCAACCAGAAGTCTGACCGGGGTAGTACAGTGACTAGTGTAACTGGAAGCAAACATTGCAGCTAAGCAAGCACGGTGGTGGTGACGACGACGGCAGCGGCAGCGACATGGTGGTGGTTGAGAGAACTTTTTTTCAAATATGGTTGCCTTACCCAGGAAGGTAGTAATGTTCCACAGGGTAACATGGAGCTTCTTTCTGGGCCTGCATTTTTTTCTATCCAAGCAAATATACATTTACAAAACAAAACAGATATTAAATTGACCAGAGACTTCCAAGTCATGTGAATTTAAGAAGTATTATTCTGTGGCATGTAGGACTCCTTCCATCATCCTGTTGACAGAATTAAAAGTTTTCTGTCTTGAACAGCTCTACACTTGCTGTCAACATGTCTTTTGCTACTTATAATGATGTTGAGGTTAAGACAGATCAAATTCAAATGTTTCTAGCAGGTAGGTAACGTAACTGAGCATGGGAAGGAAAGCAGTCATTCATTTTGCATATTAAACATATAAGGATATTCATTTCCATTTGTCTCCCATTTTTCTTTGGACATGTGGCTCACTGTCTTCTGTTTCCCACTTTCGATAGAAATGCAAGCCCAAGAATTATTTTACCTTCTTTCTAATTCTTCTATGAAGAAAAAAAAAAGCAAACGATAATGATGAAAAATAGCAGCTGACTCCTAGGGAGAAAGAGTAGGCAGTGCTGGGACAATGGCAGACTGTGCATCAGATTGTCGTTGCTTGGGAGTTGTTAGTAGGATGTCCAACTACTTGGCAATTAATAACACTACGTTTTAAAACATTATTATTTTTTTAAGGAGACTGTTTGGTCTAGTGGTTAAGAGTTTGGCTCTGGAACCAGACAGCCAGAGTTCAAATCTCAGTTGCACCATTTATCAGCTATGTGACCTTGGGCAATATACTTAATCTTTGAATCTCAGAGCCTCACTGTAAAACAGTGCCAATAATAAAAACCACTTGATGAGATAGTCCATTAGAAGAACTCAGTATCTGGCATATAGTAAGTGCTTAACAAACATTAGCTGCTACCATATTATTAGCCAACACTGAGTAGGTCTAAGAAAGTGTGTTGGTGGGCCACCAATATGCAACTTCTGTTGCATATAGACTTTGGAGCCAGCAAGTTTTGGATCTAGGTGCTGCCATTTACTAAAATCAGTATTTTGGGGCAAATTATATAACTCCTCTGGGCATTTCTTTTTAATCAATCGTAAGTATGGCAAAATAGGACCTACTTCTGGGTTTAATGAGGATTCAGTGAGGTAAAGCACGTGAAGTGATTGGTGTCTTTGATTAGTGTATGACTTATTGAGCACCTAGTAAAGTGTCCGCCAACCTGAAGGTTACTACTATTTTATCCCTGCTTTACAGGGGAGGAAACTGATTCTCTTGGGAAGTTGTGTGCTGGCTTTTCTCTGGCTTTGTTGTTGCTTGAAGGTTCATGCTTCAGCATATTTTTCAACACTGCTCTGCTATAGCAGTTCAAGTCTGCTTATAAACATCCGTACCATACCTGTCATCACACAGTGTTCACCGATGAGCTGGCCTGTTCTGCAGATCTGTGCATTGTCACGTGTTAGTGAAGGCCAGTTGGTTGTCATACCTCCAGAATATCTCGTAACTACTCAATCTCCTTGAATTTAGCTGTTCATTGAGAGCCATGGTTTTATCACAGCACCTCTGTCTTGGCTTTTCTTCTGAATGCCCTTGACTTCTTTTATTTTTGGATCTAAAAATGGAACGTTGTCTTTTCAGATTCATAAATACCCTAAAAAAAATTGAAGAAGAAAGGGCCTTAACAGAGGAGATTGACTTGGTGGCTATTCAGCAACATGCTGAAATTTTCTGCAGTGAAACAGTCCTCCGTTTACTTTGGAGATGGCAAACCAAGCCATATGGTGTTTCTTTCCAGGTTTTCAAGGAATATTACATTTTGTCCAAACCAGCCAACTGCTTCGAAAGATTTCTGGTGGGACATGCACACTGCTGGTGCTCAGAGGTGGTGAGGAGACAGACCTCATTTCATTGATGAATAGCTTAGTAGACTTAGGAAAATAGGCTTAATTACGCTTAATAACGGGAAATTCTCTTTCTTAAAAAAATCCCATTTGAAATGGTCACTTTATGTCTTTCCAATGAGAGGAGCAGTCAGTCTTTTTTGGGAGCGGGGTTGTGCAGGGAGAAGGGGGTAATTACTTCCTTAGCAGAAACTGTCTCTAACAAAGTGTTCTTTCTTGGGCTGCTAGGCATTTGAGCTTCAGGTAATTTTCAGCAGATCAAAAGGAAGAAGTTGTGGCAAAATGAAGTTACCAAAGCAATCCTTATACTATGATTAGCTTTTTTTTAAATCTAGTAGTGTTTTTTAATAGCTAAGGAGCTAGAGATGGAAATTTACTAGAATCATGATTTTGCTTATTACTCATCACACATGGTCTGGCCCTTGCTGACCCCTTGACCTGATTACCTTATGCCTCTTTCTCTTGTCCACTGTGCTTCTGGTACATTAGTCACCTTTTTGTTTCTTGAGCGGGCCTAGCAGTTCTTCCCCTTGAGCCTCTGCTATTCCCTCTGCCTGGGACGATATTTAGATCTTTGCGTGTCCGGCTTCTCATCATTCAAAGGTCTGTTCCAGTGGCATCTCCTGAGCTGTCATCCTCATGACTTTGCGTCTCCTAAAGAATTACCACCCCTTCAGAGTCCTTGACTACTCTCTCTAAATATTGCATTTTCTCTATTTGGAATTGAAATAGTCGTGTTTGTCTCCTCTCACTAGGATATGACCTTCATGAAGACAGGGGCCTCATCTTTCCAGTTCATTAATGGGTCCCCAGCCTCTAGAACAGTTTCCATATATTTGTTGAATGAATGAATTTATTTTTAATATAAGTATTTTTGAAAACATCCCCAAACTCTTCTTGTTTCGTGTACTTAATATAGACTAGAGGTCAGCAGACTTTTCTGTAAGGCTCTACATAGTAAATGTTTTAGGTTTGGGGGACCAAAATATCTCTGTGGCAACTACTCAGAAAGCAGGTACAGGCAGTCTGTAAACCTAGGTGTGGCTGTGATCCAGTAAAAGTTTATTTACAGAAACTACTGGTGAAGGGTGGGGTGCCGTATTTGGCTTTTAGGCTGTAGTTTGCTCACCTTTTATGTAAAGTCCATCTATTTTAACCTACACATTCTAGAATATATGTGAAAGAGTGAGGGTGGAAGAGTAGCTGTCTTAATTGGAGGCTCTGTATGTTCATTTGGTTTACGACTAGGAGAATATGAACATCTGTTCTTGTTCTTCTAGAAGAGAACATGTAGTGAAACTTACTTGTAGCATGACAGCAACATCCCAAAAGAGACATCCCACAGAGGGTGAAATACATATTTAACCCTGTTGTAACAGAAAAATTGAGTACTGATTGAGCATTGCAGTGGAACTACCAGGAGAAATATTTAGGAGAACTGAAAATTGAAAAAGTTTATTTTGACCACTCCTGGCCAACCTAGGCTAATATATGGTTTAATTTAGCCTAATGCAGCAAATTTAGAAATGGAATGATCTAATTTCTAATTCCATTCGAAATGGAATGATCTGAAATTATGGAGCACTTTATGTACTTTTCCTTAGAAGGAAGAATAAGTCAAGGATACCTGTATGCCAATGGGCATACATGTGAAAACTTGAATTTATGAATGTTTTTGTACCAAATCGACACAGACTGTTGTCTCTAGTAAGACACTACCACATGTCTGAACTTTCCTAATAGCCAAGGAAACTGTTAGTCCTGGACCTTCCTCCCACCCTGCTGCCCAGAGCAGGAACCAGCTGGTGGTGGAAAGTCCCTCTGAACTAGCTCTTCTGCTATTTGAAAGATTGTAGATTCATACATTGTAGCCCCATAGTTTACTGCTGGAATTCTTTTGTGACTGAAAGAGTTAAAGAAAATGCAGTGAAAGCTGACATGTTTACTAAGCATTTAGAATTAGATTGTAAAAATCTTGATAAAAATCCAAATAGTGTTTAAAACAGCATCATTAATAAATCAAAAACATTTGTATAGGTTTTTGTTTGGTTTTGTTGTTGTTTTTCTTGCTTGTTTTTTGTTTACCTACCAATCAGTTGTTTTAAAATGTGGTAAAAAAACCACATTTGTGTGGAGTTTTGAGATTAATTTGCCTGGTCAGAGTTCCCAGTTATCTGTTTAGAATCACTCCTGAGTCTTATTTGTAACTTCTGTGTCTTCAAATTAGTGTGTGTCATAACTTGTTTCTCCTTCAGAACTACATGTTCTGGTTAGAATGATTTGTGAGGATGTGATTGACAATCTTGAAGAGTAAGATATTTGTTCTTTATATCCCAGTCTTTCCATCAGTGGATCCAAAGGCTATTTAGAGAGAAATATTGGAGGCACAATTGATTCCTGTTCTTAACATAATGGCTTAGGTCCTAGAAAGATGAGGGATGGCTGTCTTGGATGTCTTTCATCCAGTTTGTTTGATTGTTTGTTTGTTCAGATGTCTTTATGACCTTGTGAATGAGAGAATGTTCAAGAGAGTTTAGCAGCACCATTGTCCTCAGCTAGATGGTCGTCATAGACCCAAATGGAACCTGGAGTTTCTCAGGATGTGTCTCTACAGGGAGCAGGCAGCTGGCTTTTGTAGTCTTTTCCTTAGGCTCCACTAAGATATAACAGTTCTCTAAAGGCCTATTCATGTTTCATCTTTTTCAAAAAATTTCTGAGGTCATCCTAATTAGAAGTGCCCTTTATGTCTTCTGAACACTTAGAGTACTTAATACCTCTTTTGTGGCATTTATATCTATTGCTCTGTATTTTGCTGTGTTCATGAGCCTGTTCTCTGTTAGATTGTTAGTTCCTTAATGACTGGAACCAAGTGTGATTTCTCTTGTTTCCCACTCTGTGGAGAGAGCCTTGGATATAGTTTCTCTTTGCTCTGTGTTTTCATAGCACATCTACAGGTCAGCCTCTCCCTCTTATCTGTTTAATTTCTGAAAGGCACAGAGTATGGCTTGTTCAGTTTTACATTCCTTAATCCTTCATATATAACTCATGACAAATAGCTACTTAATAAATGTTTAGATGAATGGAAGAGTAGTCAGTAAAGCTGTAGTTGACCCAATAAAACACTGGACGGACACTCTGCTTTTGTATGATTTTTGCCACTATAGATACCTCCTGGAAGTAGAGTGTATCGCCCTCTAAAACATCACATGTGTTGATGACACATAATAAACTATTTGAAACATAACTTAAATGATGTTTCTTCCATCAGAAGCTTTCAACAAAAGAGCCCAAGGCTACTCTTTGTTAGATAATTTTAGGATGGTCAGGCTGGCAGTTCAGAATATTGGAAGAAGGATGGCCTGAATTCAAGTCCCTACTCTGCTCCTTAGGAGCGGTTTGACCTTGGGAGGTCACTTTAGTGCTCAATGATAGTTTCTCACCTGTAAGGTAGAAGTGAAAACAATATCTGGTTGCTTGTGCTTCTCTTCTTCTCAGGGTTGTTGGGAAAATCAAATGGCACTGTGCATACACAAATACTTAGAAAACTAAATTACCTTACAAAGGGAATATACTATTACATGTTATGAAATAGGGTGACACCCTATGGTTTTAAGTTTTCCATTTTTCTTGTGGTTCTATGAAATAATCCAACCTGTATTTAGGACAGTTGGCTATTACCCAAATAGGGCCCTCAATTCCACCTGTTACACCCAAGTCCTGCAAAAAAGGATAGTAATGCTCAGTTAAACAGTTTCCCCATTGCCATGCTAGTTCTTTTCCTAGATGGAAAAAGAGAGATGTAGCTAATGAATTTTATGTCTACAGCAGAACATGAAATTCTGTTGACCACACCTTTGCCTATTCCAGTTTCTCCACCCCCTTCTTTCTCACCTCCCCCAACTGGTTTGACACCTTTACCTGTGATGCGTTCTTTTGCCAAGGCCTAATGGTAGAATTTTTGGATTCTTGATACTTTCCTTAAATTGTGCCTTGTTTGTGCCTCTGCTGACCCTTGTTAGATTCCTTTCCTTGCCACAGAGTCTGTCTCTCACAAACTCTACTGCTGGGGATAAAGTTAGAGATGAATGACTAAAATTTTGGATTGTGGCCTTTGTGAAAGAGAGGTAGAGTGGTTATTTCTGTGTTTCCTGCTTAGGCATGATGATGACTTTTACATTCTGTATTCTAACTATGTCTTTTCAGCACCATACACACCAAAACTTGCATTATTTCCAAGCCTCAGAGAATAAGTCTCCCATAGGCATATTTAAGATTCCTGGAAAGTCAGTCTGGCAAAATTTGTTTCCAAAAATAGGAATCATTTGAGAAAAGAGGTGTTACATTATTCATATTGATTTGTGAGCAGCAAAGTCTTTAGAGCCTTCTCTAAAATGAGACATTTGTGTTTGGATTTATGGTCTGATTGTCAGCTTGATTATTAGGTCGATTCTTCAAAAATAACGCCGTAGCTTGAGAGACATGGGTTTGTGGTTCAAGGGGTGTAGTTGGCTTTGGAATGAGACAGGTAGGGTTTAGATCCTTGTGGACACCTCCTAGTTCTATGGATTTTCTTGGTAGCTTTCTTTATTGTAAAATTTGACATCTGCTTCCCAGCATGATGATAAAAATTAGCTTAAACGATGCATACTGATGTTCCACATGGTCTGTGACACTGGGAGGCACTCAGTAACTGATAGTTTCCATCTCATTTAGTCAAGTGGAACATGAATAAGGGTTTTTTGTCTGTCTGTTTTCCTTTAACAATGACATAACCCACTTAAATTGGCCTAAGGGAAAAAAGTTCATTGAAACATGCATTGGGAAGTTCCAGGGGTATTTGACTTGAGACTTAGCCGGATCTAGTAGTTAAATGACATCAGTAAAAGCTCCTCATCTCCCCGTTCCTCTTGTCCCGTTTCTCAGTTCTGCTTTTGTCTATGCTGGCTTCATTTTTGGGCAGTTTCCAACACATGGTGGAAAAGGCAACTGTTCTAAATTCCAGGTGTATCCAGGTCCTTGTATCTTATGATTCCAGGAAAAAGAAAGCAACCCTCTCATCTACAGCATCAATGCTGTTTTGGGTGCCCATCTCTAGATCAGTCACTACCGAGGGGATAGAGTGCCTCGAGTGGCCACACCATTGCCATGTGCCCAACTATCAATAGAGAGGCAGGTTCATTTGGTTGACTGCTCCTGTAGAATCACATGAGGGAGGAAAGGAGGTAGTTCCCACAGGTGTGTGAGTGGACAAATAGGTAAGAAAGGTGTCTGTTAAAGAGAGCAATCACAGGTCTCAAGACAGATATAGCATGCTCTCAGATTTTACTGAGTGTGTGTGTGTGTGTGCATGCGTGTGCATATGCAGCAGTGAATGTGCTTTAAGGACTCCTTTAGTGCGTTTTGGTTGTGTGTTGCTTTAAAGGTTTTGGGCTGAGGCCTATGGTAAACTGCAGGGGATCTGGGAATTGCCTGAAATGGTACACAGCATTTTATATGTATGTACAGAAAAATATTTTTCTCTGAGTTTACGTTGTGCGACATGTTCTCTCCAATAAAGTTACTAGGGGCTTTTTATAAGATTCTGCAAAATCTTTGGCTCACCCTCTGCAGCATGTTGGGAAAACTTCAGGAAAGTTCCTTTCACAACTACTTTTGGAAGATGAGCCGTAGTTTCATTCTCCTAGGGTTCCACAACTTCCTATTTCCTCCAGTGGAACCTTTATCTTGAATGATGTTTATCAAAAAAGAAAATACTGGTTTTTGAGACTTGGCTAGAATTAGCTGTATTTTGTAAGATTTGAATCGATTAATTTTGTGGGAGCTTTTGTGTTTGTAATTGATAGCTTACCAATTGTGGGGCATGCTGGTGGTATAAACGACCAGTTGAAGAAGCTAGCTGTTAACATAGTTCTTTTTTTTTTTTCCAGGCATAAGTGGCTTCATAAGTATACTACCATTTTTCTTCTTAATTGTAGAATTGTAGACAGGAAAGAGAATTCTGTTTGCTTGGAGCCAATTCAAACTTTGGAACCAAAAGGAAGAGTTTCCCTCCTTATTCTAAGTACATTAGCTTCTCAAAATCAAAATGGTGGTTTGCCAGTAGTAGGTGGAAACACAGGGCTGTTGCACTCAGTCCCATTTTTAGAGAGAGAAATAATGTGGTGTTGGTTCTAGGTTTTGGAGTTATGTGCAGACATTTATAATGATCCTAGATCTAGAATTTATTTCTTATGGCTTTCTTAAATCACAAATGTCCCTTCCTCGAGATTGTTTCCTGTATGAGGATTCGATGCTATGAGGATTAGATGACTCAAATAAAGGCAGGAGCGACATGCTTCTAGAATGGGTCTTCTGGTTCACTTCATCAGATGTTAGAACTGGAAGGGATCTTTGAAGATCCTCACTGGCCTCTGTAAGGATAAACTGAGTCTCCCACAGGCTAAATAACTTAACTAGGGTCCCAGGGCTACTTGAGGAACAGAGCTGGAATTAAGGTCTGGGGACGCCTCCAGACTGGTAATTTTTTTCCCCAGCTATCCCACTTTTTTCTCAGGCAAAATTTTAACAAATTATCCCCAAAGCATCGTTTTCCTGATGGCACAGCTCAAAGGTGAACTCTGAGGGCAAGAACCAGATTGGTCTTTTTCATCATCATATGCCCAGTAGTAGCATTAATTAGCAGCAGCAATAATAGTAGTAGTTGTAATGGTAGGATTGTTATAATAATCATGTCTGTAAGAACTTACTCTGGCCAGACATTATTTATACTTTATATATGTTTACTTATTTAATCCAAACAACAACCCCCTGAGCTGGGTGCAATTATTACTTTCGTTTTACAGATGAGGAAACTGAGTGCCAGACATAAAGGGCCTAGAAATATGCATAGAAGGCCCTCAGTAAATACTTGCTCAGTCCTTAGAATTTCCAAAGCACCTTCCTAGTCATTATATAATGTGACGCCATTTCAAGAGAGGGCATTATTTGGAGGAAATAGTGGCCCAGAGGTCTCTAAGAGACTGAGATTAGAGGGATAATGGTAGACCTAGGACCTACTTTGATCCTTTCCTTCTGACCTTGTTGGGGTCATCATTGGATTTCTATAAAAGCACGTCCTGAAGGTCAGTGACGAGGGAAACTCTGAGGCAGCGTCTGGTTTTATATTTACCCACAGGTTGGCCATTTCCAGCATTCTTCGTTGCTTTGCATAGATCCAAATTTNAGCTTACTGGTATGAGCCTTAGTGGATTTAGAAATTTTTAAGGCCCATCATTAACTCTCTTTCCCTTGCAGATGGAATTTCAGCTGAGATGTAGATGAGGCAAACCGCATGACAAATCCATTATTTCTCTGTGAAAGAGCAGGTATCTGGATGGGCCTCTTACCACACTTCCCTACAAATAGGTCCCCACTGGGGCCATAGTGGAACTAGACTTATGTAACCTTTGTCAACCAGAAGTCTGACCGGGGTAGTACAGTGACTAGTGTAACTGGAAGCAAACATTGCAGCTAAGCAAGCACGGTGGTGGTGACGACGACGGCAGCGGCAGCGACATGGTGGTGGTTGAGAGAACTTTTTTTCAAATAGGGTTGCCTTACCCAGGAAGGTAGTAGTGTTCCACAGGGTAACATGGAGCTTCTTTCTGGGCCTGCATTTTTTTCTATACAAGCAAATATACATTTACAAAACAAAACAGATATTAAATTGACCAGAGACTTCCAAGTCATGTGAATTTAAGAAGTATTATTCTGTGGCATGTAGGACTCCTTCCATCATCCTGTTGACAGAATTAAAAGTTTTCTGTCTTGAACAGCTCTACACTTGCTGTCAACATGTCTTTTGCTACTTATAATGATGTTGAGGTTAAGACAGATCAAATTCAAATGTTTCTAGCAGGTAGGTAACGTAACTGAGCATGGGAAGGAAAGCAGTCATTCATTTTGCATATTAAACATATAAGGATATTCATTTCCATTTGTCTCCCATTTTTCTTTGGACATGTGGCTCACTGTCTTCTGTTTCCCACTTTCGATAGAAATGCAAGCCCAAGAATTATTTTACCTTCTTTCTAATTCTTCTATGAAGAAAAAAAAAAGCAAACGATAATGATGAAAAATAGCAGCTGACTCCTAGGGAGAAAGAGTAGGCAGTGCTGGGACAATGGCAGACTGTGCATCAGATTGTCGTTGCTTGGGAGTTGTTAGTAGGATGTCCAACTACTTGGCAATTAATAACACTACGTTTTAAAACATTATTATTTTTTTAAGGAGACTGTTTGGTCTAGTGGTTAAGAGTTTGGCTCTGGAACCAGACAGCCAGAGTTCAAATCTCAGTTGCACCATTTATCAGCTATGTGACCTTGGGCAATATACTTAATCTTTGAATCTCAGAGCCTCACTGTAAAACAGTGCCAATAATAAAAACCACTTGATGAGATAGTCCATTAGAAGAACTCAGTATCTGGCATATAGTAAGTGCTTAACAAACATTAGCTGCTACCATATTATTAGCCAACACTGAGTAGGTCTAAGAAAGTGTGTTGGTGGGCCACCAATATGCAACTTCTGTTGCATATAGACTTTGGAGCCAGCAAGTTTTGGATCTAGGTGCTGCCATTTACTAAAATCAGTATTTTGGGGCAAATTATATAACTCCTCTGGGCATTTCTTTTTAATCAATCGTAAGTATGGCAAAATAGGACCTACTTCTGGGTTTAATGAGGATTCAGTGAGGTAAAGCACGTGAAGTGATTGGTGTCTTTGATTAGTGTATGACTTATTGAGCACCTAGTAAAGTGTCCGCCAACCTGAAGGTTACTACTATTTTATCCCTGCTTTACAGGGGAGGAAACTGATTCTCTTGGGAAGTTGTGTGCTGGCTTTTCTCTGGCTTTGTTGTTGCTTGAAGGTTCATGCTTCAGCATATTTTTTCAACACTGCTCTACTATAGCAGTTCAAGTCTGCTTATAAACATCCGTACCATACCTGTCATCACACAGTGTTCACCGATGAGCTGGCCTGTTCTGCAGATCTGTGCATTGTCACGTGTTAGTGAAGGCCAGTTGGTTGTCATACCTCCAGAATATCTCGTAACTACTCAATCTCCTTGAATTTAGTTGTTCATTGAGAGCCATGGTTTTATCACAGCACCTCTGTCTTGGCTTTTCTTCTGAATGCCCTTGACTTCTTTTATTTTTGGATCTAAAAATGGAACATTGTCTTTTCAGATTCATAAATACCCTAAAAAAAATTGAAGAAGAAAGGGCCTTAACAGAGGAGATTGACTTGGTGGCTATTCAGCAACATGCTGAAATTTTCTGCAGTGAAACAGTCCTCCGTTTACTTTGGAGATGGCAAACCAAGCCATATGGTGTTTCTTTCCAGGTTTTCAAGGAATATTACATTTTGTCCAAACCAGCCAACTGCTTCGAAAGATTTCTGGTGGGACATGCACACTGCTGGTGCTCAGAGGTGGTGAGGAGACAGACCTCATTTCATTGATGAATAGCTTAGTAGACTTAGGAAAATAGGCTTAATTACGCTTAATAACGGGAAATTCTCTTTCTTAAAAAAATCCCATTTGAAATGGTCACTTTATGTCTTTCCAATGAGAGGAGCAGTCAGTCTTTTTTGGGAGCGGGGTTGTGCAGGGAGAAGGGGGTAATTACTTCCTTAGCAGAAACTGTCTCTAACAAAGTGTTCTTTCTTGGGCTGCTAGGCATTTGAGCTTCAGGTAATTTTCAGCAGATCAAAAGGAAGAAGTTGTGGCAAAATGAAGTTACCAAAGCAATCCTTATACTATGATTAGCTTTTTTTTAAATCTAGTAGTGTTTTTTAATAGCTAAGGAGCTAGAGATGGAAATTTACTAGAATCATGATTTTGCTTATTACTCATCACACATGGTCTGGCCCTTGCTGACCCCTTG
The DNA here is from genome assembly GCF_002007445.2 of Ailuropoda melanoleuca. Taxonomy (NCBI): domain Eukaryota; kingdom Metazoa; phylum Chordata; class Mammalia; order Carnivora; family Ursidae; genus Ailuropoda; species Ailuropoda melanoleuca. The sequence continues at coordinate 2,343,645 of NC_048231.1, forward strand.
ACCTGATTACCTTATGCCTCTTTCTCTTGTCCACTGTGCTTCTGGTACATTAGTCACCTTTTTGTTTCTTGAGCGGGCCTAGCATTTCTTCCCCTTGAGCCTCTGCTATTCCCTCTGCCTGGGACGATATTTAGATCTTTGCGTGTCCGGCTTCTCATCATTCAAAGGTCTGTTCCAGTGGCATCTCCTGAGCTGTCATCCTCATGACTTTGCGTCTCCTAAAGAATTACCACCCCTTCAGAGTCCTTGACTACTCTCTCTAAATATTGCATTTTCTCTATTTGGAATTGAAATAGTCGTGTTTGTCTCCTCTCACTAGGATATGACCTTCATGAAGACAGGGGCCTCATCTTTCCAGTTCATTAATGGGTCCCCAGCCTCTAGAACAGTTTCCATATATTTGTTGAATGAATGAATTTATTTTTAATATAAGTATTTTTGAAAACATCCCCAAACTCTTCTTGTTTCGTGTACTTAATATAGACTAGAGGTCAGCAGACTTTTCTGTAAGGCTCTACATAGTAAATGTTTTAGGTTTGGGGGACCAAAATATCTCTGTGGCAACTACTCAGAAAGCAGGTACAGGCAGTCTGTAAACCTAGGTGTGGCTGTGATCCAGTAAAAGTTTATTTACAGAAACTACTGGTGAAGGGTGGGGTGCCGTATTTGGCTTTTAGGCTGTAGTTTGCTCACCTTTTATGTAAAGTCCATCTATTTTAACCTACACATTCTAGAATATATGTGAAAGAGTGAGGGTGGAAGAGTAGCTGTCTTAATTGGAGGCTCTGTATGTTCATTTGGTTTACGACTAGGAGAATATGAACATCTGTTCTTGTTCTTCTAGAAGAGAACATGTAGTGAAACTTACTTGTAGCATGACAGCAACATCCCAAAAGAGACATCCCACAGAGGGTGAAATACATATTTAACCCTGTTGTAACAGAAAAATTGAGTACTGATTGAGCATTGCAGTGGAACTACCAGGAGAAATATTTAGGAGAACTGAAAATTGAAAAAGTTTATTTTGACCACTCCTGGCCAACCTAGGCTAATATATGGTTTAATTTAGCCTAATGCAGCAAATTTAGAAATGGAATGATCTAATTTCTAATTCCATTCGAAATGGAATGATCTGAAATTATGGAGCACTTTATGTACTTTTCCTTAGAAGGAAGAATAAGTCAAGGATACCTGTATGCCAATGGGCATACATGTGAAAACTTGAATTTATGAATGTTTTTGTACCAAATCGACACAGACTGTTGTCTCTAGTAAGACACTACCACATGTCTGAACTTTCCTAATAGCCAAGGAAACTGTTAGTCCTGGACCTTCCTCCCACCCTGCTGCCCAGAGCAGGAACCAGCTGGTGGTGGAAAGTCCCTCTGAACTAGCTCTTCTGCTATTTGAAAGATTGTAGATTCATACATTGTAGCCCCATAGTTTACTGCTGGAATTCTTTTGTGACTGAAAGAGTTAAAGAAAATGCAGTGAAAGCTGACATGTTTACTAAGCATTTAGAATTAGATTGTAAAAATCTTGATAAAAATCCAAATAGTGTTTAAAACAGCATCATTAATAAATCAAAAACATTTGTATAGGTTTTTGTTTGGTTTTGTTGTTGTTTTTCTTGCTTGTTTTTTGTTTACCTACCAATCAGTTGTTTTAAAATGTGGTAAAAAAACCACATTTGTGTGGAGTTTTGAGATTAATTTGCCTGGTCAGAGTTCCCAGTTATCTGTTTAGAATCACTCCTGAGTCTTATTTGTAACTTCTGTGTCTTCAAATTAGTGTGTGTCATAACTTGTTTCTCCTTCAGAACTACATGTTCTGGTTAGAATGATTTGTGAGGATGTGATTGACAATCTTGAAGAGTAAGATATTTGTTCTTTATATCCCAGTCTTTCCATCAGTGGATCCAAAGGCTATTTAGAGAGAAATATTGGAGGCACAATTGATTCCTGTTCTTAACATAATGGCTTAGGTCCTAGAAAGATGAGGGATGGCTGTCTTGGATGTCTTTCATCCAGTTTGTTTGATTGTTTATTTGTTCAGATGTCTTTATGACCTTGTGAATGAGAGAATGTTCAAGAGAGTTTAGCAGCACCATTGTCCTCAGCTAGATGGTCGTCATAGACCCAAATGGAACCTGGAGTTTCTCAGGATGTGTCTCTACAGGGAGCAGGCAGCTGGCTTTTGTAGTCTTTTCCTTAGGCTCCACTAAGATATAACAGTTCTCTAAAGGCCTATTCATGTTTCATCTTTTTCAAAAAATTTCTGAGGTCATCCTAATTAGAAGTGCCCTTTATGTCTTCTGAACACTTAGAGTACTTAATACCTCTTTTGTGGCATTTATATCTATTGCTCTGTATTTTGCTGTGTTCATGAGCCTGTTCTCTGTTAGATTGTTAGTTCCTTAATGACTGGAACCAAGTGTGATTTCTCTTGTTTCCCACTCTGTGGAGAGAGCCTTGGATATAGTTTCTCTTTGCTCTGTGTTCTCATAGCACATCTACAGGTCAGCCTCTCCCTCTTATCTGTTTAATTTCTGAAAGGCACAGAGTATGGCTTGTTCAGTTTTACATTCCTTAATCCTTCATATATAACTCATGACAAATAGCTACTTAATAAATGTTTAGATGAATGGAAGAGTAGTCAGTAAAGCTGTAGTTGACCCAATAAAACACTGGACGGACACTCTGCTTTTGTATGATTTTTGCCACTATAGATACCTCCTGGAAGTAGAGTGTATCGCCCTCTAAAACATCACATGTGTTGATGACACATAATAAACTATTTGAAACATAACTTAAATGATGTTTCTTCCATCAGAAGCTTTCAACAAAAGAGCCCAAGGCTACTCTTTGTTAGATAATTTTAGGATGGTCAGGCTGGCAGTTCAGAATATTGGAAGAAGGATGGCCTGAATTCAAGTCCCTACTCTGCTCCTTAGGAGCGGTTTGACCTTGGGAGGTCACTTTAGTGCTCAATGATAGTTTCTCACCTGTAAGGTAGAAGTGAAAACAATATCTGGTTGCTTGTGCTTCTCTTCCTCTCAGGGTTGTTGGGAAAATCAAATGGCACTGTGCATACACAAATACTTAGAAAACTAAATTACCTTACAAAGGGAATATACTATTACATGTTATGAAATAGGGTGACACCCTATGGTTTTAAGTTTTCCATTTTTCTTGTGGTTCTATGAAATAATCCAACCTGTATTTAGGACAGTTGGCTATTACCCAAATAGGGCCCTCAATTCCACCTGTTACACCCAAGTCCTGCAAAAAAGGATAGTAATGCTCAGTTAAACAGTTTCCCCATTGCCATGNATAATCCAACCTGTATTTAGGACAGTTGGCTATTACCCAAATAGGGCCCTCAGTTCCACCTGTTACACCCAAGTCCTGCAAAAAAGGATAGTAATGCTCAGTTAAACAGTTTCCCCATTGCCATGCTAGTTCTTTTCCTAGATGGAAAAAGAGAGATGTAGCTAATGAATTTTATGTCTACAGCAGAACATGAAATTCTGTTGACCACACCTTTGCCTATTCCAGTTTCTCCACCCCCTTCTTTCTCACCTCCCCCAACTGGTTTGACACCTTTACCTGTGATGCGTTCTTTTGCCAAGGCCTAATGGTAGAATTTTCGGATTCTTGATACTTTCCTTAAATTGTGCCTTGTTTGTGCCTCTGCTGACCCTTGTTAGATTCCTTTCCTTGCCACAGAGTCTGTCTCTCACAAACTCTACTGCTGGGGATAAAGTTAGAGATGAATGACTAAAATTTTGGATTGTGGCCTTTGTGAAAGAGAGGTAGAGTGGTTATTTCTGTGTTTCCTGCTTAGGCATGATGATGACTTTTACATTCTGTATTCTAACTATGTCTTTTCAGCACCATACACACCAAAACTTGCATTATTTCCAAGCCTCAGAGAATAAGTCTCCCATAGGCATATTTAAGATTCCTGGAAAGTCAGTCTGGCAAAATTTGTTTCCAAAAATAGGAATCATTTGAGAAAAGAGGTGTTACATTATTCATATTGATTTGTGAGCAGCAAAGTCTTTAGAGCCTTCTCTAAAATGAGACATTTGTGTTTGGATTTATGGTCTGATTGTCAGCTTGATTATTAGGTCGATTCTTCAAAAATAACGCCGTAGCTTGAGAGACATGGGTTTGTGGTTCAAGGGGTGTAGTTGGCTTTGGAATGAGACAGGTAGGGTTTAGATCCTTGTGGACACCTCCTAGTTCTATGGATTTTCTTGGTAGCTTTCTTTATTGTAAAATTTGACATCTGCTTCCCAGCATGATGATAAAAATTAGCTTAAACGATGCATACTGATGTTCCACATGGTCTGTGACACTGGGAGGCACTCAGTAACTGATAGTTTCCATCTCATTTAGTCAAGTGGAACATGAATAAGGGTTTTTTGTCTGTCTGTTTTCCTTTAACAATGACATAACCCACTTAAATTGGCCTAAGGGAAAAAAGTTCATTGAAACATGCATTGGGAAGTTCCAGGGGTATTTGACTTGAGACTTAGCCGGATCTAGTAGTTAAATGACATCAGTAAAAGCTCCTCATCTCCCCGTTCCTCTTGTCCCGTTTCTCAGTTCTGCTTTTGTCTATGCTGGCTTCATTTTTGGGCAGTTTCCAACACATGGTGGAAAAGGCAACTGTTCTAAATTCCAGGTGTATCCAGGTCCTTGTATCTTATGATTCCAGGAAAAAGAAAGCAACCCTCTCATCTACAGCATCAATGCTGTTTTGGGTGCCCATCTCTAGATCAGTCACTACCGAGGGGATAGAGTGCCTCGAGTGGCCACACCATTGCCATGTGCCCAACTATCAATAGAGAGGCAGGTTCATTTGGTTGACTGCTCCTGTAGAATCACATGAGGGAGGAAAGGAGGTAGTTCCCACAGGTGTGTGAGTGGACAAATAGGTAAGAAAGGTGTCTGTTAAAGAGAGCAATCACAGGTCTCAAGACAGATATAGCATGCTCTCAGATTTTACTGAGTGTGTGTGTGTGTGTGCATGCGTGTGCATATGCAGCAGTGAATGTGCTTTAAGGACTCCTTTAGTGCGTTTTGGTTGTGTGTTGCTTTAAAGGTTTTGGGCTGAGGCCTATGGTAAACTGCAGGGGATCTGGGAATTGCCTGAAATGGTACACAGCATTTTATATGTATGTACAGAAAAATATTTTTCTCTGAGTTTACGTTGTGCGACATGTTCTCTCCAATAAAGTTACTAGGGGCTTTTTATAAGATTCTGCAAAATCTTTGGCTCACCCTCTGCAGCATGTTGGGAAAACTTCAGGAAAGTTCCTTTCACAACTACTTTTGGAAGATGAGCCGTAGTTTCATTCTCCTAGGGTTCCACAACTTCCTATTTCCTCCAGTGGAACCTTTATCTTGAATGATGTTTATCAAAAAAGAAAATACTGGTTTTTGAGACTTGGCTAGAATTAGCTGTATTTTGTAAGATTTGAATCGATTAATTTTGTGGGAGCTTTTGTGTTTGTAATTGATAGCTTACCAATTGTGGGGCATGCTGGTGGTATAAACGACCAGTTGAAGAAGCTAGCTGTTAACATAGTTCTTTTTTTTTTTTCCAGGCATAAGTGGCTTCATAAGTATACTACCATTTTTCTTCTTAATTGTAGAATTGTAGACAGGAAAGAGAATTCTGTTTGCTTGGAGCCAATTCAAACTTTGGAACCAAAAGGAAGAGTTTCCCTCCTTATTCTAAGTACATTAGCTTCTCAAAATCAAAATGGTGGTTTGCCAGTAGTAGGTGGAAACACAGGGCTGTTGCACTCAGTCCCATTTTTAGAGAGAGAAATAATGTGGTGTTGGTTCTAGGTTTTGGAGTTATGTGCAGACATTTATAATGATCCTAGATCTAGAATTTATTTCTTATGGCTTTCTTAAATCACAAATGTCCCTTCCTCGAGATTGTTTCCTGTATGAGGATTCGATGCTATGAGGATTAGATGACTCAAATAAAGGCAGGAGCGACATGCTTCTAGAATGGGTCTTCTGGTTCACTTCATCAGATGTTAGAACTGGAAGGGATCTTTGAAGATCCTCACTGGCCTCTGTAAGGATAAACTGAGTCTCCCACAGGCTAAATAACTTAACTAGGGTCCCAGGGCTACTTGAGGAACAGAGCTGGAATTAAGGTCTGGGGACGCCTCCAGACTGGTAATTTTTTTCCCCAGCTATCCCACTTTTTTCTCAGGCAAAATTTTAACAAATTATCCCCAAAGCATCGTTTTCCTGATGGCACAGCTCAAAGGTGAACTCTGAGGGCAAGAACCAGATTGGTCTTTTTCATCATCATATGCCCAGTAGTAGCATTAATTAGCAGCAGCAATAATAGTAGTAGTTGTAATGGTAGGATTGTTATAATAATCATGTCTGTAAGAACTTACTCTGGCCAGACATTATTTATACTTTATATATGTTTACTTATTTAATCCAAACAACAACCCCCTGAGCTGGGTGCAATTATTACTTTCGTTTTACAGATGAGGAAACTGAGTGCCAGACATAAAGGGCCTAGAAATATGCATAGAAGGCCCTCAGTAAATACTTGCTCAGTCCTTAGAATTTCCAAAGCACCTTCCTAGTCATTATATAATGTGACGCCATTTCAAGAGAGGGCATTATTTGGAGGAAATAGTGGCCCAGAGGTCTCTAAGAGACTGAGATTAGAGGGATAATGGTAGACCTAGGACCTACTTTGATCCTTTCCTTCTGACCTTGTTGGGGTCATCATTGGATTTCTATAAAAGCACGTCCTGAAGGTCAGTGACGAGGGAAACTCTGAGGCAGCGTCTGGTTTTATATTTACCCACAGGTTGGCCATTTCCAGCATTCTTCGTTGCTTTGCATAGATCCAAATTTCTATCTGGTATCAATTTCTTTCTCCTGAAGGACTCCCTTGAAAGAGTGTTGGCCTTTGTTCTGGCATATAGTCAAGTTACTTGGGATCAGTGAGACCCTTTTGAAGCTGCTTTTAAGCCCTTTCCAGAGCAGCCTGTGTCTAGGACTCTTGGGACATTTCCTGACGTTTTATGTAAACTAGCTCTTTCTACTCAGGCTGGTGGGAATGCCAGTTATTCCCAGCCTGGTGTGAACCCTAGGTCCTTGTGCAGAGCCGTACTCAGCCAATGATTTGAGGGGACCCCTTTGTGGATTTCCAGGGTTGCTGCCTCATTCTCCCTGCACTTTTATCTCTGACTTCTCAGCTTAGCAAGACCCCTGAGCTTGGCTTGGCTTGGGTTTCCTCTTCCTGCCCTACCGCCTAGTAGGTTGGGGCGATAGTCCCCATCTCACTTGGAATTTCCTTCCTTCAGGGATCACTGTCCTGCATTGCCTTTGTCTAGTAGTTAATACAGCTGTTTCATATATTTTGTCCACTTTTCTAGTTATTTGTAGTGGGAATGCAATTCCTGTAGCAGTTAATCCTTCATGGATGGAGGTGGAAGGCCAGTGTCTTGTTTGAGGGTACTCTGTGTCCCGTTTGTTAAGAACAGATATCACCCTCTACTTCCTTTTACTTCCTCTCCTCAGCTGTAGTCAAGGGAAATGGAAGTTACTGGCAAACTGAATTGTTATTGGAGCAAGTAGAATCTGCTCTTCACTGTCAAAGATGAGGTGGAAAATTGACTTACGGCGTTCACTCACTGTCTGCTCACAGAGCCAGAGTCTGGAACCTTGAAATGGCTTCAGACTCCATGGGCTCATGCGCCTGAGAACTAGCCGTGCTGGGGCAAGATCCACATCTGTTCCCTTCAACCTTGTATCCCAAAACTCAACAGGAGAGTGGGCACACACTAGGCCCGTGAATGAGTGAATGAATGAATGAATAAAAATGTGTAAATTATCACAGAATTGTGAACTTGGGATTTGTGTGTATGTATGTGGGGAGGGGAGTGATTCTTGACTGCCTGTGAATTGTACCTCTGAGGAAAAACCAGTTTGACACCTGCATGTGTGCGCGTGCGTGTGTGTTTAGGTTGATTACCTGTGGGCATCTCTGTCCTGGTTGCTTTTCCAGTCTGAGCAAGTACAGTTGTTAACCAGCATGTCTTTCCACAAAGAGACTGGCTCTTACCTTTACCTGTCATTACCCCCTGAGGTGGGTGGTGTTTATAAGAGGAGTGACCACAAAGGAGCCAGTAGCAAGGTTAGCAAGAGTGTTTGTCACAACTCTGTCTACTGCCGATGAATAGGAGGGAGACCTACCGAAAAGAGATTGTCCTGGTTGATTGTATTCGTGGAATGGAAAGTGGTGTGTGTAAGGTAAATGATGATTGTAGGAGGAAAAAAAAGAGACATGGGACACAGGGGAAAGGTGGTGGTATATATGTAGACATCATGTATAAATAAAAATTAAGCAATTTTTTATCGTCTTCTTCATGTAGATTGAATGTTCTTTTAAAATGCATAGCCTAACTTTTTTGACTTTGTTACTCTGAGGCCTCTTTTAGTTTTATACCATCTCTTATTTTGACATTAATTTTCTTGTCGTTCTTTAAAAAATAGTTACCGGTGTTTGCCTTCATCTTCTGTGATCAGCTGTTATGCTTCCATTTGGTGCCCTTTTGTAATTTATACGCCCCATGACTGTATTTGCTTGCTTATTTGAGATTGGGTCAGAAGCCATGAATGTAAGAGGATACACTGTACTACTATTTCAGTAGCTTTAGAGCTGGGCTTTAGGAAGCAGGACTTTAAGATTACTAAGCAAGTTCATTCCTTCTGGGTCAAACTTCCTAATAAATACCTAACAAAAAATTCCATCATTAGACACTTCTAGTCTTTTGTATAATGCTCCAGGGGCTGCCACCTAGAGAGTGGATACTCTGAGGCTAAAGGTAGCAATATTTACTTCTGTAGCAGAGAATACCGTGAATTTAAGGGGGTTCTGAACTGTACTGTTCTGGTGAAAGTGAGCAGCTATGTGCCCCGTTGCTGTGGTGATGAGTTTCATTGCATTGATATATACAGTAGTGTCTTTAGGAAATGGTTTGGTAGCTTCTTTTCCTTTTCTCCCCCCACCTCCTAATTTAAATTAATTATAAGTGTAAAGGAAAAAAGTCATTGTTCATTATTGGTGTTTTATGGTTGAACAGATTGTTTTCATTTTGAGAACTAACAACTGTAGGGGTGGGTGTGGTGAAGTGGAAAAGTGCAGAAATTAAAGCAGCTAAGGTCAGAGTGTGGAAATTCATTGATTGCGGACTGTGTTCTCACGGGGAAATACTTAAGGATTCACTGCTTATCTCTTATGAGTTGAGATAACAAATGGATGGAAGGCATGTTGAAAGTGGCTGGCATATTGAAGAGAGCTGATAAAGTCATTAAAAAAAACTTTTTTTTAATTAAGTAGATTTTACCCCCAGCGTGTGGCTTGAACTCATGATGCTGAAATCAAGAGTCCTATCTCTACTGACTGAGCCAGCCAAGTGTCCCAGAAAGTCACCTGATTTTTAAAAGGACTAGTTACTTTCTAAACTTTTGGAAACAGCTTGATAATCAAGGCAAAAAAAAAAAAATGTAGTTCAAGCCCATGTTTTTTTTTTTTTTTTAAACATTAGAATAGAAGGAACTAAGATGCAAACAAGTTTCCCTCCTTTTCCAATGTCTGTTTTATTCTCCAGGAGGAGCTACTTCATGGGTTTTTGTAGCTATTATTTTATCACAGGCTAGAGAGTTTCTTTGCATGTTCAAATAAGTATGCTCTTTTTACATTTATGATATACCATGTTGATTCTGCAACTTGGACTTCTAATATACTTTAGACCTCTTAATGATAGAAAAGGTGTCCCATTCTTTTTTTTTTTTTTTTTAAGACTTATTTATTTGAGAGAGAGAGCATGAGTTTAGGGAGGAACAGAGAGAAAGGGAGTGAGAAAATCTCCAGCAGATTCCCTGCTGAGCACAGAGCCCTACGCAGGGCTTGTTCTCACGACCCTGAGATCATGACCTGAGCTGAAATCAAGAGTCATTCAACCAACTGAGCCACCCAGGCATCCCTCCCATTCTTTTTAATGGCTGCATAGTATTTCATCATACAGAGGTCCCCGACATCATTTAACCAGTCTTATATTGGCAGCTTCTTGATGACTTTAGCCACTTGACGACTTTTGGCTGTTTAACAATATTTCTCAGAATATGAAGTCCAAATATTATCCTCAGTCCAACTACTCCAGGCCTTGTATGTAAGTCAAAATAACAATTTTAATTTTTTTTGAAGATTTATATATGAGAGAGGGAGAGAGCATGCAAGCATGAACAGGGGGAGGGACAGAGGCAGAGGGAGAAACAGACTCCCCACTGAGTGGAGAGCCCAACGTGGGGCTCGATCCCAGGACCCCAGGATCATGACTGAGCCAAGACAGATGCTTAACTGAGCCACCCAGGTGCTCCTGCAGTAACAATTTAAAACAGCTTTTTTTGTTATTGCATTTAGAACAGATTTTGCAAGAGAGGCAGTCTCTTCTTGTCTAGTCTTCTTGAGTTATGCAATAAAGCAATTACTGTTCTCACCTAATTATACAGAAAAATTACAGAGTAGGGCGGAGTGGGTATACTGTCTCATATCAGCTTCCTTCACACTTCCCCCTTGATGACTGTGGAACAGCCTCTTTCTTTTTTTTTCCCCCTGGCCTGGTTTAAATCAAGAGTGTAGTAATCCATGTATAGTAATTAAAATTCAGTGAAGATCTTTCTTCACTATATGTTTGGGTTATGCAGTTTCAGAATCATTAAGCTATGTGAGTAACTTCCCAAGGATGTCTGTCACATGGAGACAAATCACCAATGAGAAAGCAGTCTTTGTTGTAGCTGCTGGTTATTTCTGTTTTGGTGGATTGTTAGCTTTGCTTGTGAAAAGGGATGATATATGTTCACCAGTTCGCTCAGTCAACAGACGTGTTCTCCTGTCCTCAGCAGTGCCTGCTAGCTCTCACAACTTTCCCCTATCCTGTTTCTATCCTCGAGGTCTATACATTGCTTTTATTATGTACAGGTTAGGCAGTTTTGAAGTGCATATTAAAAGGAGAGCACTGTTTTTCTGAGAGCACATGCCTCCTTTGTACTTCCTTAAGACTCTATCTCTATATGATTTCTTAACTTTCCAAAATGGCATCATTATCCCACTCTTCCAAGGTCATCTGGGATTTCTTGAAGTGACTTGGAACTCACTTGCCCAAGGAACCCCTATTAACTCAAGAGGTATCAAATCAAGTTCCTTCAATCTTTGATATTTCCCAAAGTTTCATAGGCATAACGTATTGACTGATGCTAGACCATTTCTTCAGACCTGGTCATCATTGTCCTTTGAGTCGTGTACTTATTTTCTATTATCTTGTGACAATCTCAGAAAAATCCATTTTACTTTTCCCTTTTCCAGGGTATATTTTCCAGTGTATGTTTCCAATGCATTGCTTCCAAAGTAATGGTAACTTTGTTTCACTGGGACTGATACCAGTGTACTGGTAATCATTTTGCAGTTCTCAAAATCATAAATTTCCTTTCCAGCTGTTTGCAATGAATATTTAGTGATATTTGAAGGAATCAGGTTTCAATTACATAAACTTTGGAAGGTGTCACCAGGAAATAATTAGAATCTCATCTTATGGGAGTATTGTCAGCATTCAGACCTCAATTTCATAAAATTCCTTGCTAAAATCTTAGTCCAGGAGAGACCATCTCTTGCCTTTTATGAATCGATAAAATCACCATGTTTTCACTTGGCTCTAGAAACACTGTGGTGACTTTTTAATGATTGATAAAAAGGTCCCTATGGGTGCCTGGGTAGCTCAGTCAGTTAAGTGTCTGACTTCAGCTCAGGTCATGATCGCAGCGTCCTGGATAGAGCCCCGTGTCAGGCTGCCTGCTCAGCGGGAAATCTGCTTCTGCTTCTCCCTCTCCCGTTGCCCCAGCTCATGCTTGCTCGCTCGCTCGCTCTCAAATAAAATCTTAAAAAAAAAAAGAAAAAAAGAGGACCCCAAACTTTTCACCTTTTAAAGATAGAACCTCAGGAGCATGTATTTGGGAAAAATTGTTGGAAGCCAGCTTTAAAGTTGTTGTAGTCAAACATTCAGTGCCCAAGTAAACGTGGATGATGCATACCCTTTTAAAATTACCTAAAATAGAGAAGAATTTTGAAAATTGTACTCAATTCACTTTTATAAAAATATAGTTTTAAATATATTTGATTGCATCTTAAGACCGTACCAAGTACTAAGTTTCATTCCATGTATGAACCTTAAGCCTTTTGTTCTCGGCCATATTTGCGATGCCCTTAGAATTTGTGATCCACGATAGAAGTATAAGTGAAACAGAGCCAGATAAAAAGAGCAAATAGTAGAACTTCCCAACTTTTTTTTTCACTGGGCCTGTGACCAATTGCAGAACTTCCAACATAATGTCTTTAGTGAACCAGAAATTCTCCACGAATTGCCTCTTGGGATATGCACAATTTAAGATGAAACAAAACATTTTTTTAAGAGTTTGTCACGTTGTCATCCCTGAGGCTGGTACGTACAGCCTGGGGAATATTCTTCCTCTCTGTTCATCAAGGTTGTGTCTGGCATGACACTGAAGTTTTTGGATTTGTTGGCTGACATAGAACAACTTTGAGGGGCGCCTGGGTGGCACAGCGGTTGGGCATCTGCCTTCGGCTCAGGGCGTGATCCCAGCGTTATGGGATCGAGCCCCACATCAGGTTCCTCTGCTATGAGCCTGCTTCTTCCTCTCCCACTCCCCCTGCTTGTGTTCCCTCTCTCGCTGGCTGTCTCTCTCTCTNAAAAAAGAACAACTTCGCAATGGGCCATTTTGGTGGATCTACAAATCAGTGTAATATTGACCGTGAAGCTGTGTGCATTTTTGGGCATGGGTTTCAAGTATGCAGAAAGCAAGCTGTAATTTCAGCTAAAGACTAACGAGTTATTCAGGTATATACTTAAGAGTTTTAATGGGGTTATTGGGAAGGCTTGCAAACTTTTTAGTTTCAGTAGAATACTGTATGATGCACTTATAAGAGTTTGTTATCCATGTGAAACTATAGGTTCCAAAAACTTAGACGCACATGGAAATAACAGCCACCATTTTTTGAGCATCTTCCATGTGCCAAGCATTTGGGTACTAAATTCTTTAACAACTTTATAGTTTATACTTCCAATTCTGGAAGGCTTTCTATGCATTCACAGATATAGATGTGTGTGTATTGGTACAAATACAGTGTTGTTTTAGTTTGAACATAAATGGTGATACATATGTTTTGCTGTGCACCTTGATTTCTTTCTCTTTGTTTCTTCCTTTTAATGTGTTTGATCTTTCCCATGTCAGTATTCACGGACCTAGGACATGCTTTGAACCTGAGCAACAGGATTCTGTAGCACTGGTTCTCAAACTTCTCTGTACGTTGGAATCACCTGTGGAGTTTGAAAATTTACCCACACCTGGGCCCCCAATACCGGAAAATCTGATGTGACTGGTATGGGGTAAATAACACCTGGGCATTGGAATGTGAGAACCAGTGGTTTTGTTTGTTTGCTGGTTTGTTTTTTTATTGGGTGGGGAGGGGCGGCAGAGGGAGAGAGAGAATTGTAAGCAGGCTCCATACTGGGTGTGGAGCTCGATCTCACAACCCTGAAATGATGACCTGAGCTGAAATCAAGAGTCAGACGCTTAACCGACTGAGCCACCCAGGCGCCCCAAGAGCCAATGTTTTTATACTGCGGGCACACCAACATTTATTAAAACATTCACCTGTTGAAGGTCACTTAGATGATTCTCTATTACAAATGACGAATGGATTTCCTATTACAGTGTTGTAGTGACTATCCTTGTTAATATATCTCTGTGCTCATGTGTGAGTATATCTGTAGGTTAATCCCTATATGTGGAATTTGGAATTCTTAGATGTGGGTCAGAGGGCCAGTACATTAAAAACAATAGGTATTGCCATTTTGCATTCCATTGAGGCAATACAATTGACTTTCCCATCCACAGATTATTAGATTGCTCATTCTGTGGCTTAGGTGTTCCCCTCCCTCCACCCCCACCCCCTGCTTCCATTAAGGAAAAGTTTGCTCTGATTTTGGAGGGTTGTATATCTAAGTGCTTATGGAGGTTCCCAACAGGAAGAGAGATTGGGGAAATCCCATGTCAACGTTTTATTTCTTTTGGTCTTTTCAGTGCTGTGTGCTTTGGAAGTTAGTTTTATAGGCTGACATGACAAAGTAATGCCTCACTTCAATCATTAGAGGGTATGTGTGTTTCCCGTGAAGGGCTGGGGCAGGTCGGTTTGAAGAGCAACACCTATTAGAGCCGCACAACATCTCAAACAGGTGGGGGCCGGAATGCCTCTTTACTGTCTTAGTTCTACACCTGAACTTGCATCCTGTTGAAGCTTTTACCATCATCTTTTCATAAGCCTCTCTTGAAGATTTATTATGTAAAATTTGTAGGTAGAATTTTTATGAAGGGCAGGGTGGTACTTTCGAAGGGAGTTCCAGTTTTCATAATGTGACTCCATCATCTGTCCTTCTTGTTTCTGGGTGGCTTCTCCTCGCCTTGTCACGCGCAGGACTCATTAGTAACAGCCTGAGCATAGGTGTGGTGCTGGCCTTGCCCAAACTGAACCCCTCTGAGTAGCAGGCGTTGTAGAGAGACTCAGGATCTAGTAAACAACTCACCACACCGTAATTTTAAATTACAGGGATCACTGTGGACCTAGCTGTCTATACACGTTTTTTACATTTGTGATGGCAAATGGTGGCCATGTCCGCACATGTTCAGAATGACCTTTCTGAGGCAAAAGTGTGAAAGCCTGTGGCCCCAGGTGTTTGCAGTAGGTTTCTAGTATGGTGATCAATTCCCAATGACTTTCATGTTAGAAAGATGCCTTCAGATGTACAAAGTAGAATAATAAGTAGGTGAGGTTAGTGCCTGAGTAAAATGTGAAGGGGACACGTGTCCGTACTGCCAGTGTCAGCATCCTTAGTGACTGAGTGCGGTGTGCTATGTGGTAGCTCTTGTGTAAAGGGTTGGATTGAAGTACTAAATCTGTTGAATGCTTCAAAATATACAGGAAAGCTAAGACTTTTTAAAAATGCCTTTTCCCACATTGCCCCTAAAACTCTCAGAGAATTTCCCACAATTTGCAGATAAGCTGACTAACCTGCAAGCCCTTGATTTAGTGATGACAACTGCCCTGTAGAGATTAAACCAGCCTCATTCCAGGAATTTGTTCTGCTGATACACACAGGAATGTCAGAGAAAGGAATTTGGTTAACACATTTCCACCAAACAGTAGTTAGCAAATATAAATCCTCCTTCCAACTTTTTAATGTAGTTCTCACTTCCCTTTGTAATGTCCACTTAAAATCCGTCAAACATTTATAGAGGACTTTAGGATGTTGAAGTCTTTCCTGCAGTCCCTCCAGGAAAGAAGTGGGTGAGCTGCCTGTGTCAGGTCTCCACGGCTGCCTGTGTCATGTTGTGTCTGTTCATTAGTTTTTCCCTAACTGAAAAGCACAGACATTTTCCATGAGAAAGATGGGGGTTTCCTAATAGTTACCAGAGAATGAGGCTAAGTTTAACCAAGAACTTTTGTTCTACATGGTGTTTCATTTTCTCTTGTTGCAATTGTATTAATCTTGGCATAAAAGTAGTCAGAAGAACATGGACAGAAGAAGGTAATTAGTGAGTTTTAAATTTTCTTTCAGTAAACATGAGCATATAAAGCCCTCTAGGCAAGCTTTTATTTCTTCATTTTCAGTCCAGAGAACTCTAGTTTCCCGAAGGATGCCAGTGAACATTATTCTTCATAAAGGCTTGTGTACAAGTAAAAATTATACCCACTGGGCAATAAAATGTCTTGATGATAGAATGTAGTTGTGATATTGGAGAGGGAATAAGATCAAATACCCTCTGGTTTGGGGGCTGTGAGGGTCAGTAGCAGTGCTCACATTCCCAAGGGACCGTGTGTTAATAGCCTCACTGGGGAGAGGGACTTATATTACTGTGAAGGTGGCACTGGCCACCTGGGTCCTTGGCCCAGAGTAGCTCCAGTTTATCTTCTCTTAGTCATATTCAACTTTACTTGAAGATCTGGAGCACATAGTTGTTCAAACTAAGTATATATTCAACCTCTTCTTTCTCAGGATTTGCCAGAATTATTTCAGTTGTGAGAAGGTTCCAAAAAATGAGTAATAATCTACTTGTTTTTAGGCAGTGTCTTTTAATATCCCTTCCGTTTTCTGTGTGGATAGCGCCAAAATGTTGGCTAGTTGTTTGGGAAGGTCTGAAGGCTCACGTACCCGAGGTGTGGTCATTGCGGCAGGGAGGCGTCTTAGGGGGCACCACAGCCGCCTATTGCGGTGAAGACGCTGACTTCCGGGGTCCCTTCGGTGGGGTCAGCAGAGGGCCGGAGCACATAGGGCACCGGCAGTTGTTGGTGTCTTGCAGTGTACAGGTCATCTCCTCTGGTGACTGTGCTCTCTCACTCTCCTGTCTTCCTGAAAGAGCTGCTGGGTGATTCGGGAAAGTTGCTTGTTTTACACGTTTGTTGAAGACCAAAACTTGGCCTCGTGGAAGAGTGAGAGCTTTGATGTGATCAAACTGGCCACTGAGTTGTAGCTTCCTATGTTTGTGTAACCCCTCCTTTAAATTCGTGTCTGTACAATCTAAGTGGATCCCTCAGAGGCACTGAAGAGAAAAACCTAAAGGGGGGAAACGATTTGCATTTCTTTCAGCTTCAGCTTAAATTTGTTTATTGACTTAACTCACAGACTAGCAACAGGTCGGCAGGCCCAAGGGCACAGGCTGCTGGCAAGGCTGTGCTTTCTTTGGTGGAGAGCTCCAGTGACACTTTTGGTTTGGCCCTTCTCCCAGATGATCGAGACGAGATGTCCTGGCTTCCAGACTGGTTTCTGTCACGTGAACAGCAGACACTTCCTAACTCAAGAACCGGGTTGTATTGGCTTTAGGGTTTTATGGCCTAAACCCATGGTTAAAGTATTGAGTCATGACAGAAGAGTCATTGCCAGCTTTTTAGGGTGAAACCTGGAGGTCCCCTCCTTTGCTCTTTACATGAAGAGGGGATGTTTTCTGGCAGGAGTCTGTGACGGGCTTGGAAGAAAGACTTAATTATGTGCTGGTTGAGGCTTGGTCTGGCTTGAGGGTGTGCATGGACTTCACTTGAGTTCCTTCCTCTCTTATCTAGGGAGGAAGTGGGGAAGGAATGGGACCAGTTTTGGCTTCCACTTTGTGCACACCCCCTGCCTACAGCACTGCAGAGTGGACACAGAGGAGGGAGTGTGCTTTGCGTTCACTGTCCTGCTTTAGGCGGTGGAGCGGAGAGTGTCTTCAGGGTGCCAGTGGCTTTTCGAATGTTTGGCTTTCCCCGTCAATGGTGGGGTGCCCAGATTGTTTTCCTCTTTCCTCAGGAAAGTCAGTGGGCTGAGGGGACTGACTGCAGGGTGACTTTCCAAGAGCCACTTCCAGAAGTGCCCTGTTAGAACATCCTTTTGGGACCAAGTGTGTGGAAAGGGCTGGCCCTGTGCTGGACACACTTACTGAGAAACGCCCTTTCCGTTTCCTGGTGGAGAGGATGTTGAAACTTGCGGGGAAAACACATCCCCTTTCAGACGTTCCTCCTACAACCTTTAGACTGTATCCCATGATTTTTTAAAGCTCCAAATAGCATTTGGCATCTGGTGCGCTTGGGACATGAAACCAGACATGAGGAATGTGAGAGGGGAGAGAGATGGCCAAGGAAAGAAGCAAAGCAGTTTTTTTCTTTTCACATTCTTCTTGATAAGAGAATTTGCGTTAATGTTATCGTGTTGTTGAGAACAAAAGTGCATGTCAGGGCCCTTTGGAAAATTGCAAAATGTGGGGCAAACTGCAGCTCTGAAAACAATAGGTATGGCAGTTAAAACGGAGGGGTCCCCAACCATTCTCTTTAAAGTTGCTCTTAGGGCATACATTTTTTTTTTTTTTTTGCTTGCCCTTTTTATGTCTGAGATCATTTACAAAGCAGAAACAATGACAGTATTTTAGTATTGAAATTATAATTGGAGAATTAAATGTGAACTATTATCTTTTTTTTTTTTAAAGATTTTATTTATTTATTTGACAGAGATAGAGATAGCCAGCGAGAGAGGGAACACAAGCAGGGGGAGTGGGAGAGGAAGAAGCAGGCTCATAGCGGAAGAGCCTGACGTGGGGCTCGATCCCAGAACGCCGGGATCACGCCCTGAGCTGAAGGCAGATGCTTAACCGCTCTGCCACCCAGGTGCCCCGTGAACTATTATCTTGATTAAAAAAAAAATACAAGCGAGTCATGGTGTACGTGGTCCCCCACCGCACTTGGCGAGTACATGCAGAAACTCTCAACTGTCTAATGGAGTTGGTGGCTGGCAGGAACTCACAGTCTGTCCTCGTCTCCCTTCCACCAGGGTGTTGTTTCCCTGTAACCACTTTGGTTAGAGGAGAACCTTGATACCTTAGCCAGTGTCTCCCTCGGTCTGGACAGCCGTCTTATCAATGTGTGGCAAAAGTCCCCGATGAAGCAATTAGAAAGCTGTGTGCGTCTTTCCTTGTCAACACGACTTTCAAGTTTACCCCATACATTAGGTACCAATATTGTGTTGCTCTGTGGAAAACAAACCTTACCTATCCCATCTGTGTTGTGACTCAGCATTATCAAAGGAAAGTGTTAAGGAGGTTTTTCTTGGAGACTGTGAGTTCTCCAGTGTTTTTTATCATCATGATCATCATCGTCTCTATTCCCGAAAATTTGGCCCTCGTTTTTTGACTGTTACCACATTGAGTCTTGTTTGTTTTGTTAAAGAGCAGTACAAATGACTCTGACTTCGAGCTGGGCCACAGATGGATTAAATTTCTTATTCTTTGCTAAGCAAAATGCACCTGCTCCAGAATCTTGAGCAGCTTTTTAATTGCTTCCTTGTGCACGGCATAGCAATAGTCATCTGTAATGTTATAGATGGATTGCATTTTGGATGTCCCAGAAGTGACTTCTTCCCCTCTGTGATGGTGCCAGAAGCTGAGATTAGAAGATGTGTTCTGGGTGAGGGCCCAGCTGTCATGGTGGAATTAGCCCTTTCGCTCAGACTGTTCTGATTAAAAAGGGGCCGAGATGTGGAAGCGTAGGCCCCAGGTTTCAGTAACTGCATTCCCTCTTCATTGGACAGAGTTAGCAACTTAGCTGCTCCCTAAATGTCCTCACGAGGCCGTGATCTCCCTGAACCTGTGAATTTTCTTCGTCTGTGTCTCCAGCACCTAATGCTGTGTCTGGCTTATTGAGGTTCAGCTGTGATCGCCGAGGAAGTGAATACTTTCTTGGGCAAAGTGTTTATTGAATGTAGGGAATGGGGAAAATATTCTATCAGTGGGTCTGTTTCCATGGAGCCTACTTTTGAGGGTGCATGGAGAAACCGGGCACCAGCTCATTCGGCCAGAAAGAAGCTCCTTGCTCGAGGGAAGCCGCAGATACACCGAGGATGAGGTCTGCTTTGAGGCTACTGTCAGCATCAGAAAGCTTGACAAGTGGCTGAGGAGCACTTGACCTGGCGATGTGATTGACTTTAAATGTCTTGGCATTCGTGAACAACAGATCTGCGGGAAGAACACCCAGTCAAACCACCCTGAAGTTCAGAGACGAGACCATCTGTTCACTTAGGCATCTATGCTTTTGCATTCAACAAACATTTATAGAGAATATACCATGTGCCAGGGACTGAATGAAACTTAGTCCCTGTCTTCAGGATCTCATAGTCTAGTGGGAAAAAGAGACGTGAATTAAAAAAAAAATCCAGACAACCAGAAAACACTCAACTATGTCTATGGTGCTCGGGCTGTCGAAAGAAAAATGTGTGACCATTTCTGGGAAACCTAAGGCCCATTAAAATAGTAGTACTTGAGCGGGCCTTGAATGGTGAGTGGAAGATGGTTAGGTACGGAAGGAAAAGAGCACCCTAGGTGAGGGCACTGTGGATGTGTGGGCTCAGAAGTGTGACTTCTATCAAGGTCTGATTAGTATATGCACACAGGTGTGTGGGGGCGTGTGGGTGGGCAGTGTTCATGGTATTGGGAGACAAGGGTAGAAAATAAAGTAGGTGAGGGCTAGGCCATGGAGGGCCTTACAGTCCATGCCAGGAGCTGGACTGTATCCAGGGGACACTGCAGAGCTGAGTGACACAATCAGATTTATGGTGTGCTGAGAATAAATCCCAGACTCCTCAGTCCTGTGGACAAGGCTCTGGGGTCTGGGCCCCTCCCCTCTCCAGCTTCTCTCTTAACACTGCCGTTACTCATGATGCCCCAGCCGCACTGGTCTTCCTTCCCTGACTCAGAGGTGCCAAGCTCCGCACCCGCTCTGGGCTTCTTCACGCACTCCTTCCACCTGGAATCCTCTTCCCCCAATACTTTGCAGGGCTAGTTCCTAGGTCTCCCCTTAAACTCCCTCTTTCTGGAGAGCTGTCCATGATCACAGGATTCAAAGTTGCTGTCACAACCACCACCACCACCCCCCCACCCCCCCACCATTTTCTTTCACTTTCTTCTTGCATCCCCTGTAATACTAACTAAAATTAAGTTATAGTTTCGTTTATTCGTTGGTTTTTTTTAATGCCTTTTCCCAAATAACTTTTCTAAAACTCCCTGAAGGGTACATCATCTCATTTTCATCCCTCTTTCCTTAGTGCTTAGCACAGTATTTGGCATATAATTGGTACTGAACAAGCTTTTTTTAAAAAAGTTTTATTTTGTGAATGTGATGAACTAGGGCAGCGGTTGGTGACTTTCAGCCCATGGACCTTCATGGGCACACCACCTATTGTATGGTCCATGAGCCAAGAATGGTTTTCACATTTTTAAATAAAACAAATTTTAAAAATTTAGTGACATGAGAAAGTTATATGAAATTCAAATTTCAGTGTCCATGATAAAGTTTGTTGGCACACAAGCGGGCCCATTTTTTAGAGATGCCTGTGGCTGCTTTCATTTTATAAAATGGCAGTGTTAACTAGTTGTTTTAGAGGCTTACAGGCCCACAAAGCCTGAAATATTTACTATTTGGCCCTTTACAGAAAAGGTTTGTCAACCCCTAGCCTGGGGAATCATAGGCCAAGGAGAAAAATTGAACTGTTGTAGCCATTTTGATGAGAGATAAGGGGAGGCTGAACCAAGGTCATAGCCTTGAGGTTGGAGAGGGTGGGGATTGGATTCCAGTTGGATTAAACATGCAGGTTCCCTGACCTCTGCCAAGCTTCCCTGCCCCACTCCCCAATTAGGCTTCTCCAAATCAACATCTTCTTAATGTTTCCAGCAAAGCAAGTCTCTAACTTCTCTCTTCCTAACTGCCCCACTCCCTAGCAAGTCCTTCCTTAGGTCCCATGTGTGAAATGAGGATGATGGAATGAAGTGATGGGTGTGAATGTGCAGTAAAATCACGTATGCACACAGGCAGCTGTTGGGTTTGCTTGTTCATTAGTGACGTGGAGAGCAGTTAAGGAGGGCTGGCCAGAAGTGTCTACTGCTACTGAGGGGTCATGGGATGATTATTTTGCTTCCATTTTGTTCTATATCTGGGAGACTAGGCTCTGAACAGTAGAGTTCCAAATATGTGTATTAAAAATGGCAGCCTGGAAATCTCAAAGCTTTGCCATCATCTACAGTTTAGAGATGGGTTTAATGGAGGTCCTTGTATTTGGGGTTACACAGAAAAGCCAGCATAAAAACTTGGCCTTTGGACTTTAGTGAGGCTTTTATTTTATTTTATTTTTTTTAATTTTATTTTATTATATTGTGTTAATCACCATACAGTACATCCCCATAGTGAGGCTTTTAAACACAAATCACCTGTCAAAGGCAATATTTTGGCCCTTATTAAAAATGATTTCGATTAGGTTTTTAAATATAATAGGTTCTATATCTTATTACCCATCCTAGAAACTAGCCAAGACCCTCTTATTTTTTTGTTTGTAGAACTGCTGGCTTAAAAAAACAAACAAACAAACAAACAAACAAAAAAAAACTCAAGAAATGCTTTGGACTGGGGCACCTGGGTGGCACAGCGGTTAAGCGTCTGCCTTCGGCTCAGGGCGTGATCCCAGCGTTGTGGGATCAAGCCCCACATCAGGCTCTTCCGCTATGAGCCTGCTTCTTCCTCTCCCACTCCCCCTGCTTGTGTTCCCTCTCTCGCTGGCTGTCTCTATCTCTGTCAAATAAATAAATAAAATTTTAAAAAAAATTTAAAGAAATGCTTTGGACTGTTTTTTAGGCCTCAGTGGTTCCTGCGCACCCCACCTCAGTGCAGCCAGAATGTAATAAAACTTGGGTTTAAGTGAAACAGCCTATAAAGTGCAAAAGTAAAGTTGCTCTCTATTTGTTTCCCAAATACTTTGGTCATAGTCTCCGTGTGCAAGGCACTGATACATGCCGTGGGCACTTTTCCTTATGAAGTTGACTCTTCAGTAGGGGAAGTAAGACCCAGACCACAAATTACTGTAACTGTTGGCTATGCCTCATAGGGGTCACAAAATGCTAAGAGGGCCCAAATCACATTCAACCGGGTAGGTTAGTAAGAGTGCCTGGAAATTAACTTGAAAGCTGATCGTGGACCATATGACCCTCCATGGGCTAGCTCTTGCCTACTCTGGGGGTTTTTTGCCCTCGTCTTCCAGTAGCCTGAATGCTGTCTCCTTCTCCTGATACAGAAGTGCTTAGTCACACAGACCTTAACAGTAGTCCCTGAACAATCCCTCTTCAGTTTACTGACAGTTGAGTGACAGGGTATGCAGGACTCGGGCCTGGCTACCAAGGAGGATATGGCTTCTGCCCTGAGGAGGTACACTGGATACAAACATTAACAGTTATATTTTAATGAGCTAAGTCTTAACTCCCATCTCCTGGTGTACATTAGTGCTGTTGCTGCCTATCCATGCTGGTTAACAAAGAATACAAGAACTGCACACTTAGAGAAATTCTTATAGCAATTTGACATTGCTGAGATATTTTACTATAGTTTACAAAAATGTTTCTAACAGATTGGAGGGAAAGCAACTAGTCCTTTGCCTCAGATAGTTTGAGAAGCTGGTGTATATAGATCACCATAACTTGGACATTTTTGTAAAGAACATTTTTGCATACACATTCCCCTCCTTCCATCTGTCATATAAACAATCTAGAGTGGTTTTTTTTTTTTAAATCTCATCTTCATTTTATTGTGAAAGTAGTATGTCTTCATTGTGACAACTTGGGAAGTACAGAAAAGTTTTTCTTTTTTTAAAAAAGTGAGTCATGCGTTTGACACAAGCTAGCTGTTGGCTCACACTTTGGTGCCTTTCTCTTGTCCTTTTTTCCTGCTCATATATGTACACTTTTTCTTACGTAAATGGGACATTGTATACCTATTCTTTATTTTACATATCCTAAAAATTTGCATGTCATTAAATATTCTTTTACAGAGAACTGCTTGGTAGTCTGCCATCTAGGTGTACCATGATTACCCTTTTCATATCGTCCTCTATTACAAGCACTTATTTTATGCCCTCGTTTATTGGTTGTAATAGCTAATGCTTTGAAAATTTTTGTGACAACATCTTCGATAGTGTCTCTGAATATTTTATTGGGAAATATTTCTAGAAGTAGAAATACTATTTCTGACTATTTCAGGGCTTTGATAAATTGCCCGTCAGAAACATCGAACCAAATTTCAGTTATCACCAGCCGTGGATGGGCTCACCATACCAAGGGCTGTCAGGGTTGGTACGGTCAGGGTGGGGAGCATGTTGACAAAGGTAAAAGTGGAAGGAAAGAGCAGACTACGTGGGTGGATGTTTATGGGGCTTGGAAAATGGTCTGTTGGCTAAAGTGGAAGATACTTTTAAGGAAATAGAAAAGACCGAGAAGTTGAGTGGGATCTGATTTGGTGGCGCATGAAAACCAATTAGATTGGTATTGGGGAGACTTTGGTGGGTTTGGATAAGGAAGATGAGAGCCCCAGGGCTTTGCGATGGGAAGATGGGGTTCTACAGCACAACCTGTGACAGCACCACTCATTTCCCATATGCGCTGTGCCCCTTCCCACCTCGTGCCTTTGCTTGCACTGTTCCTCTGCCAAAATGCTCTGCTTTCCATAACCTATCAAAGCTCTACTCATCCATCAGGGACCATTCCCTGATTCTTCCCTGTATACTTTCTGCTTAGTTACATAGTATTTACTGGTATGATACACCGTATGACCTTTGTTACAACTATTTGGTGCACTAGTCTCTCCCACCAGATTATAAGCTCCTAGTGACCCATTTCATTTATGTATCTTTAGGTGCTTATAGTGCCTGGTATGTAATAGGTATTAACACACATTTGCCAAAGGAATCCCTGGTGCTGCATATTGCCTCCTATGACCTTGCACGAGTACACTTTAGGCCAGAAGATTTATGCTTCAACAGATTGGGATATTGGATGTCTCAGCTAAGTCTTTATTCCGGAGCCATTTGGAACATCACATAGGGCTACATGAGGAACATGGTGCTCTTAACATTTCCCTCCCCTTCCCATCCCAAATACTTCTAATTGCCAGCTTCTGGAGACTGCTATCCCTTAAGTGAGCAGAGATCTTGACTCCAGAAGTGTTCGTAAGCCATAGTTATTTATGAAAACTTTTACCGGAGTTTGTATCATTCTGTGAGATTGTTTTTTAAAAGGCCATATGGCATCATGTTGTACACATCATTCTTTGATTTGCTTTTTACATTTGACAGTATAACTTGGGAATTTTCCCAAGGCGATACATGTAATTGTAATCTTAACACTATATAATCATTAAAAATGTAATTTTGTAGTAGAAATTCAAATTCAAAATTAAAACAAATAATTCTCCAATCCCCTATTTTTATTTTAGAGGCTATTGCTATTGTTAGCCCTTTCATATATATATTCATAAGTACATACATACATTCTTTAAAATGTAATCTTGTAGTATATATGCCATACAGCATCTTGAACATGTTTCCATATCGACACATACAGATGCCTTGTTTTTAAATGAGTGCACCGTTATGTTCTGTTATGTTAATGTGCTAGAACCATCTCCTTATTGCTGAACTCATTTGATCTTTTCTGTTTGAAAATCTGACTCTTTTAGCTCATGTGAAGTCACTCTTCCTTTGTTATGAATTTAAATTATTCAACATGATAAACAGTAACCGAGTGCCTCCTTCCTTCCTGGCACTGTGCAGGGCATGAGCGCCAACAAGTTGCTTGATGTACAGTTCCTTCCCTTGACTTGGAGTTAAACATGGTCTAACAGGAATGTATTCTCTTAAGAAACTTAGTGGCATGAGCTGGAATGACTAGATATGCCTTAGCATACGTATCGTTAATTCTACTTTCGGAAGGTAGAAAAGAAGAAACTGATATCAAACTTTAAAGGGTAAGAGATCGTAGATTCCTAGGAGGTGAGGAAGAGAAGGTCATTCTTGCAGGGGAGTCAAAGAACAAGATGGGTTGTCAAGAAAGAGCACGTGATAGGCAAAGAATGGCCAGTAGTCCAGTGCGATTGGGGCATACCACTGTGGCATGTAGTGGTAGGATTGTACTGTTCGCTCAGCAGTTGGTCACAGGAAACATTCAACAAGTGAGTAGAAGGATGTGCTCTTTGCCCAGCTGGACTCCAAATCCTCTTGGGGTTGTCCTTTCTATGCCCTACAGGGGCATATCAAGTGTCTTCCAGTGCAGAGGTCTCTTTCTTGAATTGGTCTGACTTTAAAACAAAACAAAACAAAACCCTTTTATCCATTTTTTCACCCTTAACCATGTCCTGTCTTCTTTTTTGTAGAGTTTAGTCACTTCAAGAAATAGAACAGAATTCAGCCATGGCCCCAAGGAAGAGAGGTGGACGGGGGATCTCGTTCATCTTTTGCTGTTTCCGAAATAATGATCACCCAGAAATCACCTATCGGCTGCGAAACGATAGCAACTTTGCGCTTCAGACCATGGAGCCAGCATTACCCATGCCCCCTGTGGAGGAGCTGGACATCATGTTCAGTGAACTTGTGGTGAGTCCCCAACTTCTTTCCTGGCGGTGGTTGGGAGCCAGGAGGGAGAGGAGAGGATGTGCATGGTTTGGTTTGGTTAGCCACGGGCTTGCCCTTCTCCAGTGAAGTGACCCCTTTATATTGGCACCCCAACTGTGAACACTGAGCCTGAGGAGGAAGAGAAAGAAGAGGGTAGCATTACTACATCAAAGGGCTTTGCTTTAAGTGGAGGGATTTAGACCCTTAGGTCTTCAATATGTGGCAGAATTGCATCCTACGTTGCTCTTCTATTCTTCCCCATTCCAGTCTGAGTCTATAGTGTGTGCATAAATAATTCCCTCATCTGCTTCACACCTTCCACAATTCCTAACGCTTTCTCCACCCCTACTCTCAGTGTATAGAATTAATGTCTTTTTAAAAATTAGTCATACTCCTCCTCCTGTCCTGGATCCTTTGATGAAAGACATTATTACTTAAGTACGGTCTAATTATTTAGCCTAATGATAGGATTGCAGTAATAACTGTTGTGGGAAACTTTTTATAGGTCCTATCGTATTTTAGAATCCACTATACCGAAGTGAGAGCTGTATCTGGTGTAGGACCCATTCATCAAGAGATGGGAGGCTCCCTTGAGCTTAGCTTTTCAGGCACTTCTGAAGCAGTGTTTCTTTCCATTCCATGTTTTAGGGGATATTGTGGTATAGTTTAAAGGGTAGTGGCATGGGGATTAGCAAGACATTGGTTCAAATTACTCTTCTGACTTTATTATCTGTGTAAGTATGGAGAAAGCATATAAGCCTATTTTCTGGAAAGTGAGAAAAAAATAATGCCTCCTCCTAGTTTGATGTGGTGTTTAAGAGTAATTTACGTAGTGGGAATGGGCCAATGCCTGACCCTCATTAGGTGCTCAGTAAATGTTACATGAGTAACATTTATCTCCCTTTATCACCACTGGCATTTTGTAATGGAGTTAGTACTAATCAGACCATTTATATCGTCAACAGATATTAGAAAGTCTTGGGTCAAGAAAGTAACGTAGGCTTTGTTACTGCCTCCAGGGGTAGTATCTGAACTGATCAGGTCAGTCCAGGTTCTTGACCAGAATTTACCTATAAGCTTATCATATGGGATAAGCCAATATGAGAGGGTTCTGTGAAGCTGATGTTTTGAGTTCTGGTCTCCTGAGTGGATTAACGGGCCTATTACCAACCAGAATTGGTTGGGAAAAAGAAGAAATGGCTCTTGGCAGCATGTTCGTATGTTATGATGTTGATGAATATTTTCAGTGTTGAAGGAATCTCCCTCCCTCCCGCCTCTGCATGCAGAGAGTCTGTTCGAGGTGTTAATCGGGAGGTTCAAAATGGAAAACTAGAACCTGCACCTCAGCCACTGATAGTTTCAGTAGCAAAAGGGGCGGATCCAGGTATAACACCACTAAAGGAAGAAGCACGACCCACCTCTGCATAGATTGTGTGTAGATGTGTCGTGAGGCGTAGGACATGGTGATGAGGAGGTTAGTCACGGAAGACTTTCTGGAGGAGGTGAGCTGTGAGGAGCGATTGAAGCTGAGAAGAGAAGTGGAGGGGGTCAGTGTTAATGGCTGTCTCAGTCGTCTTAAGCTAGTTCATCCTGTGATAGCAAAACCTCAGTGGTTACAAATGGCGGCGGCTTAGCACTTGCTAATGCTGCGTGTCTACTGTGGGTCAGCTGTGATTCTGTTCCTCACCATCTTCCGTCCAAGACTCAAGCCTACTGGAAGAGGAAGGAGAGACATGGTAAACTGCTAGCAGGCTCTAAGCTTATGCGTGGAAATGATACATGTCACTTCTGCCCATATTTCTTTGGCCAATGAAAGTCACATGGCCACTCCCGAGTTCACAGGGTAAGGATGGATCATTCTTCTGTAGAGGCTGTCACCACAAATTGCATGGCCAATCCTGAGGTCACTGGGGGTGGGGGTGGAGGACGCATAATCCCCTTCCAGGGGGAAGCAGTGAATCGTCTACCGTGATGGCTCTCAAGAAGGGCAATAATGATGTATTCACGGGCTTGGTTTTATTTCCCACTTAAAGTATCTTAAAACCAAAAGTCAATCTAAAGAGATAGATGTCGGTGATAGATGAAGGCCTTCTTGGTGGTAATGGAGCTGGTGGGAAAGCACCCACATCCACTGTCTTTTCAATTGTGTTCTATCAGACTCTCAAAATGAGACCTAAGCCAGAGCCTGTGTGATGGCAACTCCATGGACATCTTGAAGACAGCTCATTGTTCTGTATTCATAAGGGAGAAAATTCCATTCTCTGCCTTATTGATGTCTTTATTCTGTGTGAAAATTGCCTACAGCTGTTAGTTGTTAAAAAGGCAATGCCAAACCAGAACTTGAAGCTGAAACCATTGGAAAACAAATTATATTGAGGTTTGTATCTGTCCTGGTGAGTGACAGATGGATTTCTGTCTACTCCTGACTTCAGGGACTTAGACCACAAATTCATCCAATGGCTGGGGGTGTCCTAGGGCAAGAGAGGTGGGTTCAAAGCCACTGGAAACTTCTGCTCTGGGTTCTCTTGAGTGTTCACAGAAGCACTTCTGCTTCTGCCCATGCACAGGAAAGGAAGGCCACATGGGGAAGGGGAGAGCACATGGCCTGTGGGGTCAGACCACTCTGCAACCTGTGGTGACTTCCTTTAAGATGGTTACTGTTGGAATTTAAGTTTATTGCCTTGTCTATAAAATGGGGATAATACCATGTTTCAGATAGGATTGGGGTAAAGAAGATAACTTCTTTAAAAAGGCTGGCTCCTATTAGGTGCTTTACACCCCACATCCTAGTGCAGTGAGAGAGATGGCAAGTAATTCAGGTATTTCCTAGGCACAACACCTTAAGCAGATATGCCAGGTTTTTCCTTTTCTTGAAAGCCAATCTGCCTGCTGTGAGTGAGCCAGTGTGGGTCCTAACTCGCAGGGCATTTTACTTCTGTATCTGTTGGAAAGCATCTCATCACAGCCAGTTGTTGTAAGCTGGTTTCCTTTGCCTCTTCTGATGACACAGTCATTTAATGTTTTTAAAAGTGGTACTGAATAGGTTGCTTGCAGAAGTGCTTACTGCGACCTTATCATCTAAATAAAGCAAGGCTGAATGGGAGGTCGGCCATGGGAATCTCTGAAGAAGGTGGGCTGGGAGGAGCACCTGCCCCAGGCGGTGGAGTCAGACTCATTCATTCCGATTGCAGGATGTAGTGGGTCCTGGAGGTCCCAGTCCAAAAGTCTGCTTATCTTTTTTTTTTTTTTAAATAACAGCTTTATTTACAGATCTAATTTACAGACTATATAATTTACTTATGTACAGTGTATAATTCCGTGGCTGTTAGTATATTCACAAAGTTGTGCAACAATCACCGCAATAAATTTTAGAACGTTTTCACGACATCCAAAAGCAACTCCCTTACCTATTAACTGTCACTTCTCATTTCTCCCCAACTCAACCACCCCCTGGCTACCTCTCATCCACTTCCTTTTCTGTGAATTTGCCTATTCTGGGCATTTCATAGAAATGGAATCATATGATGTGTGGTCCTTTGTGACTGGCTTCTTTCACTTAGCATGGTCTTTTCAGTTGATCGATGTTGTAGTGTATAGCAATACTTCATTTCCTTTTGTGGCTGGATAATACACCACTGTATGGACATACCACATTTTGGTTATCCATTCATCGTTGATAGACATTTGGGTTGTTGCCAGGTTAGAGAAAGCACGGAAGGCACAAGGAACAGAAAGCTCAGTGTAGATGGAACATGAAATAGGAGTCTGGGAGGACTGAGGCTTCTGAGAAGAGGTTCTGGAAAAGGGGATGGGGATGACTGTATTATTGGTTTAGTTTTATATCTTAGATTCTTATTTGAATGAGAGGAAGGTATCTCTGCTT
This sequence comes from Ailuropoda melanoleuca, assembly GCF_002007445.2. Classification (NCBI taxonomy): domain Eukaryota; kingdom Metazoa; phylum Chordata; class Mammalia; order Carnivora; family Ursidae; genus Ailuropoda; species Ailuropoda melanoleuca. The sequence continues at coordinate 2,373,659 of NC_048231.1, forward strand.
TCTTAACAGTTTTCTCAGCGAACCAAATATATTAAAGTACAGCAAAATATTTTGCTGCCTGATTACATATACAAAAATAACCATTGCTCTTTGCAGTCTCTGTGAAGTGTTGATAAGTTTAGCAAAAGGTGTCATGTCTTGTTGAATAGATTCTGTTGTAATTTGGGTCCAGTTGTTGAGGCAAGATGCTTTCTTGCTGCAACGTATACCTTCTCAGGGTACTTTAATTTTGAAATGAAAAGGAAAGAGAATTACGAGGAGCCCCCTTCTGCTCTTCCACCCAGTGCATAGACTCCTGCATACACCAGAAATTGGTGAGCTATGGGTTCCCTACAGAATATTCCACAGCAACAGTGATACTGAAATTGGTGTCTCCTAATGGGTTTCCTCAGCTCTCTTGCCTTGTGAAACATGCAGATGTCCAACTGCTTTACCTGCCTGAGATTTTAGGTGAGAAACCAGGTATGGTTTTGAAGTGTTTTGAACCAGTCTTCTAGTATACACATTGTTTTGTGTATTTGGAATCAGTTTCATAGATTTATTAGAGGAAAGCTTTCAATTCTAATATAGTACATCACTGTGAATTTATGACTAGTTGGAAATATGCATCACGGACCCAAGTTTTCCTAAATCTGAAGTGTGACCAATTACATGTTAAACTTTTCTGGTTAATCTGTCTTCTTTTGAATCCACTGCTTAGTCTTCATTTGGGGTCTAATGTTCTAGGATAATATACTAAAGAGTGCTGTGCCTTCCAAGAAATGTAAACTATTTTAAAGAAACTTATTAAAAAATTCATTATTGATCACAAAACTACCATTTATACTATTGAGGATTGTCAATGAAAATTAAATCTCGATGGCGAACGTGATGATGATGGATACCGGAGGTTAATGGGAAGATTTGTATCCGCATAAATATAATTACTTACTATAGGTCAGTTTTATTATTACTAATTACTGGGGACATTAGTAGCCAGCATAGAATATGAGAAATGAAGATAGCAGGAATGAGAGAATTTAGTTGATGTATCAGAGTCAGATGAATTCACAGTTAAGGTAAGCTGTGCCAAGTGAATTCACTTGGGAATCTACATCAGTAATCTTTTCATTTCTCGATATATTCCGAAGTCACTTTGGTATGAAAGGAGTTACCGGAATCCAAATTTGTCTTACAGATTTACCAGTGTATAAATTTTGTTCTTTTCCTAGCTATGTGAATTTTTACCAATCTTCTCAGGGTAATTATGCCAACATAATTTCTTTTATTACTAGGACTGTCTTAAGCTCTTTTTAATAAAAATTCTTCTGTTATCACTAGAATTGATGACAAGTTTCAACAGTTTTTATCTCTTTGTTTTTAAAACTCGCCTTTCACACTAAGGCCATGATTAAGAATAGAAAGTTTCTCTTGGGGCGCCTGGGTGGCACAGCGGTTAAGCGTCTGCCTTCGGCTCAGGGCGTGATCCCAGCGTTCTGGGATCGAGCCCCACATCAGGCTCCTCTGCTGTGAGCCTGCTTCTTCCTCTCCCACTCCCCCTGCTTTGTGTTCCCTCTCTCGCTGGCTGTCTCTATCTCTGTCAAATAAATAAATAAACTCTTTAAAAAAAAAAAAAAAAAGAAAGTTTCTCTTAGGAGCTATTCAGTTCCCTGTCTCCAAAAAAAGATGCAAAAATTGGGTAGCAAGAACATTTAATTTTAACCTGATTGAAGGAAAAAAAAAACTGGTTGTAAGGAGTCCTAGTTTTAATCTGTTGTTTCTTAGAGTCTAAAGGATTGCTCAGTAATTAAGCAGAGAAAATCAGACTGTATAAAGACTTCAAAGAAGTGTCTAGAATAGTCTCAAAGTGTTTAGTTGCCTGGAAGCCAAAAATCAGAATCCAGTGAAAAAATTGATATTAAAATTGTTCTATTTCCATGAGATTAAAATTCTTTTCGTTTGACAAACCTATAAAGGTCAAAGAGAAAATTCTGTTTAGCTAAAGGACATGATTAGTTGACCATGAAGAAAAAAAATATATATTGAGTAGATCTTCCCCTGAGTCTGTGGCCTTTTTGGATACATCAGCTTGATGAGTTTATAGAAGAATGTTTAGAACAGTATGAAAATATGCAATACATCACAGGGGGAAGTGGGAAAGTAGATATGGGTTTAAATGTGTTCAGTGCTAAAGTTCCTATGCAGCAGATGTGAACTGCTGCCAATACACGGTCAATTTACAGATGACCAAAAAATGATCCCAAACCCAGAACTTGATAAACAAATTATCTTGGCCCTGAGAACAACTGATGATTTGTGATACAGGCTGATGTTAATATAGGTGGTTTTGCTTGCTTGTATCTGTTGTGCTTCTGAACAGAACATTATATTACTTCTAAGAATCAAAGGAGGGTTAGCGGTCGATCTCCATCCCAGTGGACAGCCTATATTTCTTTGTACTGGTTGGAGGCCCTGTCTGCTTAAAGACAGTAAGATGGTCAGCATGGCTTTTGAAGTTCCCTTCTTGTCTTGATTTACTAAACAAATCCAGTAAAGCTTAAGGTAAAACCACAAAACCACTTTATTCCTTCTAGTACTAAATTTATATTTTATCTCGCCGAGATCATTCCAAATGTCCTTTTCTATAGGCTATTACGTATAGATTTTTGACTCCATGTTAGATACTTTGTTATAAATCAATACACTTATTTCTGGGTGCTTCTTAATTTAGATTACAGGGACTGAAATGGAAGGGGGAGTGTGGAGAGATGGAGGAAAGAAACATGAAAACTTTTTTTTCTTTTAATACAAATAGCTGCAAAACCATCTCTGAACTAATGATGTTAGAAAATGGTTACGAGTCCCCTTGGCCTTGATGATTTTCATTACTATGAATTCTAAAGAGACTGAGCAGTATATATCTACTTAGCTTTTGACTACAATTTAAAATCCGATTATTTAACTTAATCCTCAGGCTACCATGTGCAGATTACACAAAGTCAACATACTGTATTGACTTGCCAACTCTCTACATGTCTCCATATAAATCAGGTTTTAAAAGACTGGGAAAATAATTTCATCTCCATAAGTCATGTGGTTTAGTAAGCTTTCGAGTGTAATTTTGAAAATGTGTTTCAGTAATGGCTGGAACAATCTGGTAGTTTGTATAAATAACTGCATGTGAGAATATATATTGATGCATTGGGATTCATCTAAACGTCATTTGCTCACATAAAACATATGTCACGTGGCCTGTGGGAGGTAAATGCCCAATATGTGGATGCTGTATTTCAGTTCTAACTGTCCTCAATTTTATTTGCTGTACTTGGAATCCTCCCCTCCCCCATCTTCAATTCCCAGAATTACTCAGGAATTTCAGACTGTTTCTTAATGTATGTTATAAGGAAGCTCTGTACCAGTTCATCTTTTAGTTATGACTTTTTGACTTATGGATGAACCATATCTGTCTATACTTTTTGAAAAATAAGATCCTTTAAAATGTAGCAATTTTTCCCCTTTTGTCCAATTTTAAACGAATCCACTGGAAACATCCTACAGCTGCTGTTTATTTCATTAAACAATGGAGTATTTAAGAACTGAACTAAACCAAATGACTGAAAGCTCACTTAGAATGTATATACAGGTTGCTTTCAGGAAAGATGGGTATTTCTTGGATGTGGAAGAAAAAGTCATCAAGTCTTTTGCCATCTTTTAAACAATCAGATAATTGAGTTTTTTCCCATATGGACACTCATTATGTTAAATCCATCTATGGATAGACACCTTTGCATTTTCAGAGAGCAGAATGACACACAGGCATTGTAATCTGGCTTTTTCATCCTCAGGAACCCCAGGGCCTAGAGTAGGGCGTGGCCCAGAGTGGGTACTCAGTAAATGCTTGTGGCCTGGATGAGTAACTAATTACTAAAGGTTAATACTTGAGATGCTCAGTAACTATTTTAATGCGTGCATGTGTGCATATGTGCATGAATTCATGACTGCTGAATCCTCCAGTGGTTGAGTGTATATTCTGAATTATTCTCGAAGTAGAAGTGATAGATTTGGGCTGATCCTTGCACTCTTCCTGTCCCACCCACCTGTTACCATTCTCTTTAGTCCTGTTCTTCATATGGGATCACTAGAGCGTCTGGCATCAAGGGTAGCAGCTTGAGAGGATAAGGTTGATAATGTTTAAGAATTATTTTCTGTCCCACCTCTCTACCACATGTGACATAAAATAAATAGTTACAATGTGGAAAGAGACCTATTGTGCTAAATATCTTTTGACCCAAACAAAACTTGTGTCTGCTGAGCTGCCGAAAAGTCTCTGAAGAGCACGCTGAGCAGGTGTGGGAAGGGCCTGGGCTGGCGAGAGCAACACAGGTGTCATTGAGGGAAGGGGAATTTGGTTCCACGGTTGCCCACAGGGCCTTTGGATGCCTTTCTACATCTGTCACTCTACACTGGTTCTTTGTCCCAAGAGACAAAGTCCCTCCATTCATTCAATTAGGGAAACACTGCTTAGAAATTCTCTCGATTAACCCTTGTCAACAGAAGTTGTACCAGATTATAGATGTAAAAACTGGGTAGTGAGGTGGCTGGATGGATATTGGGAGATGATTTTAACAGATGCTTAGACTTATTTATTTTAGATTCCTGCAACACTGCTGGTGATATATACTAATTAAAAGTTAAAGTTGCTCTAATGAGTTTCTGGTTGAAATAACACAAAGAAGCTAAATAAGACGCCGACAGGTTTAACAGCAGATTTTGTCTAGCAAACTGGTTATAGTTTGCATTGCCTACTGTTAAAGAAAGGTGGGGAAATAGTATAAAACACTTAACCATTGGTAGTAAGAAACTAAAAGTTATTTCTATTAGTCAGCCTTTGCTTGTTTTTTATATATCGAATGAAAACATGTCTATCAGACACAGAGAACATGACTGTGTAGGTGGTGGTGAGTCATATTGTGGTATTTTGTGTAATGACTAGGAACGTTGGCAGAAATCTTACCGGCTGAAAACCTTCAAGGTTTGTTCTCTTGTGTGTACACATCCATTTTGGGATTTAAAGCACTCTGTTGTTTTCCATTTATGTTTTTCCTGACTGGTTAGAAGCAGGTAATAATTCACTGAATGTACTTCTATTTAAACTGACAAATATGGAATCTCACTTTCAGATTTTAAACCACGGCTGTGAAAGTAAAAGACTGTTTCTCAAGGTCACTGTGTTTAAATTTTAAGAGCTGAATTGGCAATCCATGACTTATGGATGTGATGGTCACTTGCTGTGGTGGGGATGGATGTTCATAAATTTGATGAAATGTCTCAGCCTAACAGTACATTTTCTCTCTATGTTTGTAAAACTGTAATTTGGCCTTTTTCCCACGACATTGTACTTATCACTATGTCCTATGACTTAAAGGCCTTGTCACTTGTGCCCCCAAGAGTCTGACTTATTTCTGGTAATGTTGAGTTATGGGATGGAGGGAGAGGGTTAATGACAGAAAGGGTTAAGTTCAGAAACGGCTAACATAGGGTATATGTGAAGTGAACCTGAGGATTGCTGCCTACGGGCATGTGGGGAAATCTTTGGTGGGTGAATTGGGCCTCCATGCTGTGGGCAAATACCTGAAATATACAAGTTGAAGGAGATAAGTTAGCTTTGTCTGGGTAATAATAATGGTTATAAATTCCGTGAGGTCTGTACGTTGAGTCAGGTGGCTGGTTACCTGGTAAAGGACCACTAAAAAGCAAAAACACACAAAACAGTTGAGTTGATTGACAGGTCGACTCCCTGGGGACCTATCTTAGCTTCTTGTCTCCTCATTTTTCTTCATTCTCCCCCTACCCCCACCAGCATTAACTGCATGTCCTTCTACCTCTGTGTGAGTCTGTATTAGTATGTATGTAAAGAGTTAGCTCAACTCATTAGAAATAGAAATCCAGAATCCCTTTGTTAAAGATTTCTCTTGTTACCTGGAAACTTACTTGTTGGCTCCCTGAAATCTATTGATTTGGTGGATTTTTAAAGAGTACATGCTTTCAATACTGTTTTGGAAGTTTTATAAATAACTCCCTATTTCAATTTAGCTAAATCTCTAAAAAGAGCTCTTTCAACTCATTCAGGACCCTTATTGTATATTTTTTCAAAATTCCTTCCCTTGTTTTATCTAGCAAATCAGTCCATTTCCTTAGATTTATTTGTATTATGCCAATTGTTTTATGATTTATATAGACTTCTTTACAGCGCTGCCTATTTACTGTGGAGTGTGGGACCAGTGAGATTTCTTTGTACAGAACCTTTTAGAAGTGGGTCTTAATAATATGCTTTGTTAGTGATGAAGCCTAGTACTTTAGTTCCCACAGCTGGGCTTCTCTCAGAGGTCCTTTTTTCTTAATAGAAAATATGTAATTTATACCTTTTGTCCAAGATACGATATCTCAAATACGTATTTTATGAAGATATTAAAAGCATAATTAATACTTTCTCTAAGAAGGAAAGCCTATAGGCTTTTTTTTTTTTTTTACTGGTTTTAGTTTTCAAGAAGCTTGAGCTCTGAGAGGAAGAGGAATGATGCTTCGTGTGAATGTTTCTCCTTGGATCACTGGCTAAATTATTTTCCTTCAATTAACTTAAAAACTCTGTCCAACAAAGAATAATGTGAAAGAAAATTCTGTGGCCAGTGAAAGGAGCTGGGCCATCCAAGTCTAGGGTGTAAGAGTAGGAACTAAATTTGTTCTGCTTGTCTTGGCATTAATTGACAGTCCCCAAAACAATATCTGACTTAGCATGATTGTAAAAAAACAAAACAAAAAGTAAAGTGATCTAGGAGCCTCCAGGATGCTACCTGGGATTGGGCTAATTACATTTGTTAATCTTTGTGGAAAACTTGCTTATTAATTCACAGAGGCACAGTGGAGCCAACACTTTTCTGTAGCACCACCAGTAGGGAAAAATGAAAAAATACTGAAAAGTTTTTTATGTATCATTAAATTTAACTTATCATTTAATTTAATATTAAGGGACCTTAGGGGAAATACTATCTCTTGGTCTAAATGGAATGCATATTAATAGAATCTATATAATTTTCAAGGAAAAGATATTTCATAGAAGTGATCTTTGGTATCAAACAAAAGTTGTGTCTGAAGTTGTAACAGTTCCCTTGGCAAACTACTTATCCTAAAGGGGACCACATTTTTCCTTTTCTTTACTCCCCCCCCCCAATCAGGTTCTTTCCTAAGCCAACTCCTTGGTTTATCTAATGTTCAATCAGAAATTTCTTTCCTTATGGTTTACACAAGGTTGTATTTTCTCTGCTCTGAATTTTTTCTTTTCCTTGGGGCTCCAACAAGCGAGCTTGATCCTTTTTCTTTAGCAGCCTCTTGAGATGTAATTTACACGCTATGGAATTCACCTATTTTAAGTGTAGAGTTCAGTGAGTTTTAGTACATGTGTGCAGCTGTGCAACGATTGCCACAGTCCTGCTCCAGAACATCTCCACCACCCTGCCCATTTGCAGTCAGCCCTGACTGCTTCTAGCCCCAGACAACCACCAATCTGCTGTCTGCCCCATAGATGTACTTCTTCTAAAAATCTCATGTAAAGAAATACTGAGATATAGTGACCCTGTTTTGTTTTCCATGATTGCCTTTTTCAATACTTGAATGAAGTATCAAAATGAAAAATCTCTGTAATCTGTAATATTACTTTGATGTCAGAACTTGACATGTCAAGGTGATTTTCAAATTAGTTTGTATGACATTCTTTTTCCTTCTCTGTCAAGAGTGATTTTATTCCCCTCCTTGTCCAGTAGTATGTCTAAATGAATGTAAGTAGCTGGACAAGAAGGAAGGTAAAAGGCATCCAGCCATTTTGTGTTCAAAGAAGGACCCCAGGAGTCAGGTCTAGGAGATACGGAGAAAAATTCAAACACAGAAGCTAAAACTAAAACTAGATCGCTTTCGTAAGAAACCGTAGAATACTTCTTGACCTGCAAGTTGCAAAGATCCCGCAGAGAAGACAAAAAGCACTAACTCTAGAAGAAAAGATTAATAAGTTAGGCGTCATTAAAATTAAAACACCTAGTGATCAAAATAGATCGTTAACAAAATAAAAAGGCAAGCCACAGGCTATGAGAAATAGTCTCTATATACCTGGAACAAAAGAGCTGTTTCCAAAATATGTAAAGAATGTCTTTAACTCAATAAAGACAGGCAACTCAATAAAATTGGGCAAAAGACTTGGATAGTTCACAAAAGAACACATGGGAGTGGCCATGTGAGCAGGTATACCCAGCATCAGTTATCAGGGAAATGCAAATTAAAACTACACTGAGATAAATTTTCACATAAACTAGATGGTTAAAAAGACATAGCACCAAATTGTGGTGAAAATGTGGAGTGACTAGAGCTGCCATATATTGCTAAGGGAGAGTAAGATGATACAATCAGTTTCTCAAGTGTAGAGTGCTACAGTCACTTCAGTGCATGCCCTTGCCAAACTGAAAATTGTATTCTTAAGATCTGTACGTTTCACTGTATGTACATTTTACTGATCAGAAAAGGGAGGGGTTAATCTTTGAAATACACAGATGATTACTATATCCTACAATAATCCCCTCCCTTCCTCCCTCCTTTTCTTCCTCCCAGCTTTCCCACCTTCCCTCCCCCTTTTTTTTTGGGGGGGGCAATCCAGCTATGTCAGGTATTGTTTCAGAACAATAATTAGTCAATCAATGGCAAAGATGAATAGAACAAATTTAGTTCCTGCCTTCTGGGAATGAGTCCAGGATGGGAGTCAGACATGCCAATAACATGACAGTAACAATGTGATAAATGCTGTAAGGAGAGGTGAGAATAGGGGAGCGGCTCACTCCAGGAAGGTGAAGGTAGCCTATCTAGAGGGGAATGGGTGCCACCTTGTAGAAGCTTCGAGGAATAGGACTGATCCTTAGATATGGTGGGAAGGGCTTTCTGAAATAAAAGGGGGAACAGCATGTGCAAAAGTTTCAGAAGTGGGCAACTTGTGGCCAGAAGTGCTAAAAGGTGGCTGGTGGCAGCAGTGGTGGCAGCAGTGGGGGGGGGGGAGGGCAGCAGCCGGAGAAGAGGAGGATAAGGGATAAGTCAGCATATCACAGAGGGCCTCCACTACCTGCTAAGGAATTTTGGACTTAATTCTGAAAAGAAAGGGAACCATTGAAGCTTTCTATCATCTTGTCTGCCTAACTAGATTCTTAAATTCCATGAAATCAGGGTCTGTTATTCATCTTTTTGTTCTTTATAATGTCTGGCCAGGGTCCTGGAATGGGTAGGACAGCGAGTAAGTGTTGATTGATCTCTGAAGTTGGGATAGTCTCTTAGAGTCTTGCATGCTTGATTCAGCCATATCATTAAAATGGAATGAGTCAGAGCAGAGGTACTTTTGGAATGGAGGGGTGGGGGTCTTATTACACTCTGGGCCTTGTGCCGAGGCACTCCCAGCCATTATCTAATTTAATCTATGTCATTCTTACTCAGAATCTGCTAGTGACCTTTGGTTGCTCTTAAGAGAAAGACCAAAGTTCATAGTATTCTTCAAAGCTACCGTTCTCTGCCTGCCGTGCTTTTTACCTGTTCGGTTCCTGTTCATCTCTCAGCTTGCGCCTCACTTCCTTGGGGCAGCCTTCATTGCCCTACCTTTCCCCACAACAGGTGGGCTGTCAGAGCCCAGCTTCCTGTGTGATCATATCTTGGTTCATGGAATTATTGGATTTCCCTCCTTCTCACTCAAGAATATGAGCTCTGTGATACTTTTTTTGTCCTTTGCACCCGGCACAATGGCTGGCATTTAATAACAATTCAAAAAAAAAATTGGTTGCATGAGTGAATCCTTGAGAGAACTCTCATTTTTCAGGTGAACAAATTGAAATCCAGAGGTTAAGTCACTCGTGCAAGGTTGCATAACCTGTGCGAGCCAGACCTAGAACTCAGGGATGGCTGACAATACCATCCTCTTTCTGCTAATGGATTCTCAGCAGGCTGTGAGTGCAGCCAATGGATACATTGTCGTACTGCATCAGTACCATGATTTTACCTACCTGCTGAATAATCAACAGAATGGACAGCCTAGTGGTTAAGAATGTGGGCTCTGTAAACAGTCTAGACTCAGGTTCCTCCTCCACCATTTACTAGCCTTGTTACCTTGAGCAAGCTACTTAATCTTTCTATGATTCAGTTTCCTGAAAGATGGGGTAACAGTACCCACTTTATAGGATCGTTGTGAAAAGAAATTCATATAAAACAGTACAACCGAGCACACAGAACATGCTTAATAATTGTTAGCTATTACTGTTACCCGTATCCATTTATTCCCCCATTTTCTTTTTCTTTATAAAGATTTATTTATTTGAGGTGGGAGAGAGAGAGAGAGAAAGCATGCGGGGGCGAGGGGGTGGTGGAAGGGCAGAGGGAGAGAGCCTAAAGCAGGCTCCATGCTCAGGGTGAAGCCCTTCATGGAGCTCGGTCTCACGGAGCTGAGATCTTGACCTGAGCCAAAATCAAGAGTCCCAACGCCTAACTGGCTGAGCCACCCAGGCACCGCCCCCTCCATGTTCTTACTCTAATTCAAAATTATATCCAAAGACCCTATAGCAATTTCTAATTTTATTTTATGGAAATTTCTCTACTTGCATAAAATCATCTGCTTCTAAGTCCTAGTTCAACTTTGGAAGCCTTTTTCTACCTCTAACAGCAAAATAGAGTAATATTAATCCTCTCTGCTGTGAATTTCTAGGTTTTAGGATTCACCTGTTTCTTTATACCTCCGCTCAGCACAAACCTAGTGCTGTCATGTAGGAAAAGATGCAACGTGAGTAGTGCTGATTTCTCTCACAAATCACAAACCTTTTCCCCGAACGAAGCTCCATATTATCGAGCTATCTGAATAACTGAACTGAACCCCCCGCCACCAAAAAAACCCCAAAAAACAAAAAAAACCCTAATTGTCAGGAAGTGATTTATGTCACATTACTTTCCTCATTCATCAATAGGTGAGAGCAAGTATGACTTAGAGGAAATTAAAAAGGGAAGACAGTAAGAAAAATAATCACTTCACATATATAATAGTTGCATGCCAAAATCTTAACATTTTTAGCATGTTCCCTCCTAATGGGATTTTCTGTAAATGTCTTTCGTTCCTTCCCTGATTGTTCATTGTTAAAATTCTTGTTTCTTGTGATTAGGGTGTCCTTGTGCGTGGGTGTGTGTTTTAGTGACTTAACTGTTTACCTTGCTCTTAAAAGAAAATAACACCTGATTTATGTCTAAATGACGAGAGAAATAACAATACTGCAGCCACCCAGCTACCCGCCCTGTGCCAAGCATTACCGCATACTTAGTCCACGTTGCTAATCTTCACAGTAGCCCAGCAAGAGGAATGTTACCCGCATCCTGGAGATGAGAAAGTAGAGGCTTAGGGAGACGAAGCACTTTCCCAGGAAGCTCACACCGTATCAGGCCCTGAGTGGCTGGGCCCTGGAAGTAGAGATGGTAACAGAGTAGGGCAGAAGGGACAACTAGAAGCAAGCCTGGCAAAGTCAGTTGAGGCTTTAAATGGAAGACCTCAAAGGCAAGCTGAGGAATATGTAATTAATGTTTCGATGTGTGGAACTAATGAAGTTTTCTGAACTGGGAGCTCAAAATAGCATAGGAGCTCGATTTTTAAGGTGGTGGTCTTAAAGTGTCCCCAGACCAGCAGCATCAGCAACACTTGGAAACTTTTTAGATATTCAGATTTTCATATGTGCTCCCACCGGCTCAGTGCTTACCAGTAGGAGAGCAATGGTTTAAGGAGTCCTCCAGATGAATTGGCGGCTCTCTCAGGTTTCAGTACTGCTGCTTTAATGAATCCTGGGTGTCCTGTAGGAAGGGTTGGAAAGTCAAGGAGGAGCAGTGGGGAGGCTATTGCCAGAAGCCAATGGAGCAGTTACTAGAGGATAAGTCTGGGTGGTTTCATTGGGAATCAAAAAAAGGAAAAATCGTGACACCTTTCACAAAAGAAATAACGGGACTTGATGATAAATGAAGGTAGGAGTATGAGGTGTGAAGCCCGTGTCTACAAGTGGCAGAATTACAGGTGTATACCAAAAGCACTCAGAGGGGGAATGTGTTTATACTCCTTAGGGATCAAAACCTCATTGTGCCTTAACTTACAGCATCTTTTTATGTGTCTTACCCCCACCAGTCTACACCCTCAACTAGATAACTTTCCTTATAGTAATAAAAATGGACCAGACTCTCAATACCAGTAATACAGACCGGGGATGATTGAGTTATTAAATGCCAAGAGCTTTTCTCTAAGCACTTTATATTCATTATCCTGTTGTTGTTATTCATTAATTATGGATGTTTGTAAATTGCCTTCCCTTACTGTCCAATCTAAGCTGCACTCCACTGTAAAGTTAATGTTTCCAGACACTAATCTGAGAGGCTGAGTCTGGGTTCTGGAGTTTGACAGCTGTGGGCTGAAAACCAGCCCCATCGTTACCAGGTGTGTGGTTTGGAGCAAGTTACTTACCCAGTCTTCCACCTAAATTCCCCCAGCTGTATTACAACAGGCATTGTTACTGCAACGAGGATGTAATAACGAGTGGACTCGGGGTTGTTGTGGGAACCAAGACAATGCCTGCACAATGCTTGGTGCATAGAGCACTGAATAAATATTAGTGGGATTTATGACAATGAAGATGCCGTGTGCTTGCCCACAACCTTCACTGGCTCTCTGTGGTCAAGAGAATAAACTCCTTATTCTGGCATTTACGCCTTTTCACAAACTGGTCACTGCCTACCTCCCAAACCTTTCATGTGATGATTCTTTGCGTCATTCCAGTACTCTAGCGAGGCCGGTCGCTGTCCCCCACAAGCACCTCATCTGATCTTGCACCCCTGCCTTTGGTTCTGTTGCTCTCCTCCTCTTGTCATGTCCAAGCTCTTCAGGTCCAGCCTGAGACTCCGTGTTTGTGGAGCCGCCCCCAGCGAACCCTTATCTGTAATATGAGTAGTCCTTCTGAGCTCCGGAGCTCCTATGGCCTTTACTGCTCCGCAGGCCCTCTACTGCAGCACACCGTCTGTGCTCGGCCCACTTCCTGCACCCTTCAGTCGGTGTAGGCGGGCCGTGTCCTTCTTGCTGAGCCCAGTACTCAGCCCCATGCCAGACACATGCTTTCTTCACGGTCGCCACACATACCTTGCCTTATCTGCCTTTTCCAAGCTCATTGAAATATATGTTGGTGGTTTTTCTTTTTCTTTTCCTTAATGATGCTGATAACCTCTCCTATAGGAATAACGTTTAATCTGTGAAATACTAATTACTGTTTTTTTCCTCAGGATGAACTTGACCTGACAGACAAACACAGGGAAGCCATGTTTGCACTTCCAGCTGAGAAAAAATGGCAAATATACTGTAGCAAGAAAAAGGTAAGAGATTCATTGTGTTTATGGTTAACTGGAAAATTATCATATTTCATGCCCTTTGCTCTCCATTTTCACCACTGAAGTTCAGACAGCTCTTTGTAATGTACAGACCACATCGTGGCCTTGTTGCTATGTGTGGCCCAGTGCGGACACCTTGGGTATTGTTTTTATGAACATTTTGCTGGGCACCACCCCAGATCCTCCACACCTGTAACCATTATTTGTGATCCTATGCAACTGAGACCCAAAATGAGAGTGGCGTACACAAAGATCAAGGTTTTCCACCTGTTTTCATATAAAAGTTGGTACCTCGGTAGATTGGGACTAGTATTCTGGGGCCTCAATCCTCCTTTCTCATCTCCTAGCAGCTTTCCATTTCAGCACCTCTAGGGTGTGGCCTTGTCCTCATGGTCCAAGGTATCTCTCTGGCCATTTCATATTCCAAACTAAGGATGGAGGAAAGGGGACGAAGGCAAGACAATTCCCTGCGTCCCCTCTTAGGGACATGTCCCGGGAATCATCCTTCTGAATTCCTCTCACATCCCACTGTTAGCTACATGACCCCACCTGCAAGGAAAGCGGTCTTTATTCTAGGTCCTGTTAGCTTTGGATAAGGAGAGAATGGATGTCAGCACTTATGGTGGAGGCATTCCCCCCCCCCCCGGACTGTATCTCCTGCCATAAAGTTCACCCTGCCATCTTTTAAACCCTGCAGCAAATTCTCAGACTGTGCCCACCCCAGTTTTGGAACCAGTCAAGGTCATGGCCCTCTTTTTCTACTTTTTCTTCTGTGCCAATAGAAACTTGAATCAAGATAGGGTGAACGGGAAGGGCAGGCTAGCACCTGAGGGAAATATTACCTGTCTCCAAGGCAGTGGATAGTCTGCAGTTCCTCTTGCCCCAAGGAAATAGGAACCACCTGTAGCAATCCGGTTTCTTTTCCAGGCACAGTTGCAGTCAGAGAAACCTTTTCTTATGCGACTAGTGTGCATTTTGAGGACCATTTGCCCACGTGACTGTCTCTCAGCCCCACTGCCTCTTTGCTGCCTTGTTTGGTTGCTGTGCCAGCCTTCCAGGAACATCTCTGCCGTAGCGAGCCTGCGTGTGCCCCCTGCAGCCAGACTGGGTGCCTCTGTGGGCAAGGCAGCAAGGCTTAACTCGTCTTCGTAGCTCCAGCATCAGACACGTTGAAATAAGTGTATGATGAGTGAACCACTAAGTTGTCATTAGTGTTATACTGAACTGTCAAAAAAAAATATTGAAAGCACAATTAGTTTTCCACCTGAGCCATTACAATTGATAAAACTACGTGTGGGGTTTGATTCCGGGGGCCTTTGCTGAGAGACGTGTCCAGCTTGAACCTTTCTGTATGGTTTTTTGAGCTGCTACCAGATCAGACCAAGTTGTAGTCATAAGGATTCCTAATCTAGTAGTAATGAGGAAAATATGTTTGTGAATGACTGTGCCCTCTCTTCTCTTTGTACATGTCTCTCTTTTGTTGAACTCATTGTCACGGCTCAGGAAACAGATGTAATACACTGGGAAAGAATTTAAAAATAAAAATAAAAAGTGTTCAGTTCTGAAGGTGATGGTATTGTATGGTCTTGGAAAACAAGGGACCATCTTCCAGACCTAGCCTCTGGTACTGAGAAGGAAAAATCTTCAAGTGCCTGCGTGCACATTGGACGTTGTCTGTTTTGGCTCATCCAAGTGCAGAGTTTTTTCTCAAAATTAGGAAACAGTATGAAGTGAGGTTTGAGAATATACACTGGAGGAAGGGAAAGGGCAGGAAAATGGGAGCAGCTTACTGAGGGGAAAGTTTTCTTCTTTCCCAGATTTTATTACACCCTTGACAGCAATTGAAAGTTAATCGTGGAAACTACTGCCCCTTAGATTAGAAAACGCAAACCCTGGAGGATAGTAATGACCTTGGACTTGCAGCTGCTGCTCATTTTTCAATTTCCAGGCCTATCAAATCCCCATGCAAACCCTGTCTCATGTACGCATGGTGAGGGTGCCTTTTTGTAGGAGGGTAGATATGGATGTGGCCACTGGCCTCAGAATCCCATTTCTTGATGGATGGGCCCTTCCTACTACCTGGCCAGACTGCACAGGTCCTTGGAGGTGCAGTTCTCCTGGCAGCTTCATTCTTGCAGCCTGGATTCCTTATGTGACAGCCACAGCCAAGTCGTGACCAAGTGGGAAAGCCGTTTTAACTCTTTAGGGATTCACATGGGGTTATAGATCTGCCTCACTTTAAAATGGATGCTGGTGTTGCTAAGTGAAGGATTTTCTTGATTAGAGCTTCCCAAAATGTTAAAACTCTGCCATGTGTTTGGTCTGAAACTGACCTTTTGGGGTGCTGTAATAAATAGGGAAATAATACAATGAATATGAGAACAAAAATGTAAGCACGAAAAGGGCATGATGTTTACCTGTCTTCATATAATGGAATCTCCCTACGAGACGGCTTGCCCGTTCTCAGAATGGAGCCCATGGTGGCCATCTTTATTATGAAGAACAGACTGTTTTCCTTGGACCCTATCTTAGGTAGCCTTCTCAAATCAGGCTTGTCACCAACAAGCCAAACCACATCCATTTCTCAGGCCAAGGGAAAGCTACAGACTCATGGCTTCTTAGATTTTTCCATCTTTCAAGATTAGAACCCAGGGCATTACAGACATTCTCACACATAGTGAAGCCATAGAGTAAGGGCCCATGAAAGCCAACAGAAACAGACACATGAGTTGGTGAAAAGCTGGCTTTCTGTGTAAAAGTGCACAGCAGTTGTGGAGGCAAACAAGACTGGGACCTGAGGACGGGGCCAGGCCTTCCTCAGCCAAGTGGCTCTTTTCCACCCAATGGTGACTTGAGTCCCAGCAGCAGCTGTCTGCTTATCAAGCCCTGTGCTTGTTTCTCACACTTGCCTCTATCTACGTCTCTAGTTGAAAACCCATTTCCAGAGCCAAAGTGAAAGCAGCAAAAGTATTTCTGGGGCTAAAAGAATTGGAAAGAAATTAATTGGAGGCTTGCCTAATGGAGTAATCCGGGGGAGAGTAAGAGATGGATGTTGTGGCCTTGTTGAAAGTCCAAACAAATCTGTAAAAATGACTAGACTGGTTGCTCAGCCATGGTTTGTCCTATGCTGCAGTCCACCATCTAATGTTTTCTAACTTTCGTGAAAGGACCACAAAAAGGTCCTGTTGGTGGGGCTGGAGGTATTTTCAAATAGGAAATGTTTGTGGTTCTTATCTTTAAAGGTAATTCCCTTTTTAGTTCCAATCACAACATGCTCTTTTGTTTAAGTGTGGTTTTTCCCAGTCTCCAGCCAGAAACTGCATCTGTTAACAATCTTTTGGATTTTAAACTGAAACTTTTTAAACAATGAACCATCTGACCATGAAAGGCATCTGGCCATGCTGTATTTGCTTATTGTTAACATGATTTTTAAACCCTGGGAAAAGTAAGGAGAGAGAGAGGAAAATGGTGTGTACACTGTGTCATGGCGACCACGATCGCATTGGCACTGGCAGAAACCTTTCACTGTAGCTCTTCACAGGAGCGATTTGCAGTAACTGTGTCACTTACCCAGTCCTGATAGGCATCCAAAAAATCCTTGCTCCCCCTCCTTGAGCTTCCGAGCTTACAGAGTAGGTGAATGGTGCTAGACAGTGCGAGCTGTAGTGTCTTCAGGTATTGAGGCAAAGATCAGGATTTGATGAGTGCACCAATTGCCCTCCTTTTGTTTCCAATCACTAAAGCCAAGTTTAAGTAAATGGCTTTGGATCCTCCCTATTGCATTCCTGTGTCTTTTCAGGTCTTCTGTGGAGAAGGTGAATTTTTACTCTGCTGCCGAGTGTGTGTTTGTAGTTTCGTTAAATCCTTTAAGAATCTTGCCTAACCTGGCTTGCGGTGGAGTTGTCATGATGTGTGCAAAGTGCCGATCTGGTGCTAGGAACATTTTGAAGACCTCTAGGGAAAAAGGCTGAAAATTCAGCTGATACTTTTTCATTCACTCCCTTCATTTGGTTTGCGTATCCTAATTGGGTCACTTCCCCACTCTTCTCCACAAAAAGCAATTCTCCTTCCACCACAGACACACACAGATTCAAGTTGTGTTGTGTACGGTCGTCAGGTTGCAGCTCTTTCAGTTCCTTGAGAGTTGAGGCCCTCCTGAGTTTAAAGGAACATATGCTAAAGTGGTGGAATTAAGACAAGAGGAACCATTGGTTTTCTGCACAACTGTCAGACAAACCAGCTGTAAAATGAGGAGGCGAGATGATACGTTCATCCTCTACTTGCTTCCAGTATCCCAACGAGAAGCTGCTATGGGTAGGCTGGGACAAGGAGCAGGGCTGGGCATTGGACCTGGAAGACCTGAGAAGGAAGAGAAGCTAGGTATCCTTTCTTTACTAGAATTGTTTAAGCATACAGTAGACTGAGCTCTTGAGATTTGGGAGAGAGAGTCAGTCGAAGGGCAAAAACTAGATTTCAGTAGTTGTGTTTCTAGACTTTTTAACAAGTACTCGGGTTGGTTTCCTGCCACTGAGTTTTCACCTGATAATGGATTCCAGTTGGCATTTGTACTGCCAAGTGCTCAGGGGTTGAAGAAAGTGGCAGAAATAGAAGTGCTCAGAAATAAGACTGGGCTGTCTTTTGCCCTCTACTTCTCTAAAAGGATAGATGAGGGGAGCACAGTAGCGGGAGGACAGTGGGCATCTCCAGGCTCTGCAGGCTGTGAAACTCTCTGCCTTATCCATGTTCCCTGACTCTGACAGATGAGGGTTTGCATACAACTCCATACTGATCCACTAAGAAACAACTAGCTTGGAGTATCTGGGGCCTCACTCCAGGAAGCCATGCAGTCGGTGAAGGGCAGGGTGGCTTGTGATTCACCTGAGGTGTATTGAGTTCTTCCTCTAGGGCAGATGCTTGGATAAATTCTGAGGATGATTAAACAAATAAATCAAATTTCCTGGAGTGGATGATCCTGGTGGGAGAAGCAGATAAGATCAAACAGTTGCCAAGACTTGTCATAAGCGCCATAATAGGTAAGCAGATAGGCTCTGGGGCACAGAGGAAGGAGCTACCAATCTTTGGGGGTAGATGTGTGTGACTCAGACAGCGGTTCCTTCACCACTTTGTCCTATCTAGCAGTTACACCGGTGAGAGAGCTGATGTTGTCATGCTTTTATCCCATCATCTAGACACTGACTCCATTTTTAACAGTTGAGCTATGTTCACATGGACTGTACACTTTCCCTCTTGATTTGTACTTTGTTCTTTGTCCCTTTTCCAATACTGAAAAGGTCAACATTAGACTGTTGGCCTAATCTGATCTTCACTAAACACAATTTGTAGGGCTTGTTAGGAAATCTATAAAGAGGCTTAAACTTTAGAAAAAAGAAGACACAGTGGGGGAAGACTGAAATAACCGAGGTTTGTTCAGCCTGGGGAAGAGAAAGTCAAGTAGAAACTCCGACATAGTTTAAAATAAAAATTAAAAAAAGAAAAACTGCAGCATAGGCCGATGTTCACTGGGTCTGCCCCAGTGAAACTATGGTAACTACCCCAGTGAAACTATGGTAACTGTCAAAATATTGCCAACTTCCTTGGTAAAGAGCAGCTGCCTCCAACCCTCCTGATAAAAGTCTCCATGGCAGTCTGACCCTTCCCTCAGGGTTCCACCACTTTTCCCCCATAATTCAAGCGTTAACTCCTGCCATGGCTTAACGGGACTCTAAGACCCTGTTCCCACATTGCATCATTGATTCTGATTCATTCGTGCCTGTGCTGTGCTGGTTGATAAGTATTTTGAACATTGGCCTAAGTATGAGATGCTGATTGACCTGAAGATGGTGATCAGAACCATTTGATAATATGTATTCAGAGCCTGAAACATTCCTCTTCTAGGAATTGATCCCATGGAAGGGATGAGAAATATAGGCAAAGAACTAGGGTGAGGCAGTTCCTTATAATATTGCTCCTGAAAGCCCATGATTGTAACCAGCTTAGAAGAGGATGGTTATAATACACAACCCTAACAAAGTATTTTGTAGCCATTGAAAAGTCATGTTTTCAAAGAAATTTTAATGACAGGGAAAACTCAGCATATAATGATAAGTTTTTTAAAAAAGGCATAAAACCATAATCAGTAAGATCAAAAGTTTGCAAAGGAGTGTAGATAGAGGTAGGCAGACAGAAACAGTTGCTGGGTGGGATTGTGGGTGATTTATTTTAATTTTTTTCCTTATATAGATATTTCCCAAATTTTCGACAGTACATTCTACCCCTTACTTTGGAATATTTTTCCCCCAGTTGTAAAAATAAAATTGCTCTTTTTAAAACATACATACAGTGTATTTGTATTAGTCAGGTTTCAGAGAAGTGGGATTATTGGCAGCGACAAACAGAGCAAAGAGATTCACCCTGACATAATCATGGTCTTGGCCCTGGTGAGGTTTCCTCAGTTTTCTGCCCAGAAACACACTGAAGCCATGTTTCTCATTCCCCTTTCCTCCCTAAGTACTGTAATCTCAAAGCTAGTGACCCATTTCCTTTCTTTATTTTCTTTTTATTGCAAAAGCCAGTGCTATCAAAATGAACACCCGATTTTAGATTTGGAGTAGAAAATTCAAGGATTCTCTGCTGCTGGCAGCCCTTAAACCAGTGCTGTATTCCAGTAAAGGGTGGTCAGTTCATGAGTATTTATGTGCCTCCTGGTCCTGTAATCCCTTTGTTCAATAACATCAATTTGGGGCATTTTTTTCCCTCCCAGGGTTAACCAGTTCTGTCATTCCAGCTGTGCCTTCTGCCACCCCTGTCTTGAAGTGTGCGGAATGGTCCTGAGCTCAGAGCTTTGTATTGATACCCAGTAGGCCCCCAAGCTTCATTAATGCAGAAGCAGTAAGCAAGCTGGCCTATAGAATGAGCCAAAACATATCTCTTCCTTGGTGCTTGGAGAAGTGAACAAATCTAAAATATTGTGGACAAGTTCTGTAGTCTTCTGTTGGGGCTTTCCGTTCTGGTACCATACAGGCCTCTGTTTTTCAGCCTTGAGATGTCAGTAAAAGGACTTGCCTTGGGGCGGCTTATCTCCAAAAGCCTTTTCAGTCAAGGGGTCTGCCTGCAAGCTTCCTAAGTTATGTTTGCCCCTCATAATTGTTCTAAACTGTATTGTAATGTGTGTGCAACACTATTTTTTCTAAAATAAACAGAAGGCAAGTAATAGCTATGAGAAAATACTTTGCATAGTTAAAGGCCATTTGAAGGGTGACCGGGGAGGGAGGGTGCAATTTACCAGGACATATTTCTGAACCCCTCTGATTCTCTCTCCTTCTCTGTAAAATGAGACCTACATCATCGAGTGATTGTGAAAATGGAGATAATACGATTTCAGAGTCAGAGAGCTTGGGGCGTGGTCGTGACCGCTATTGCCACTGTCCACTTCAGTGATGGCGGCTATGATCAAAGTAGTCATGTGGACTCACTTTCCCTGTGTTCTCACTCGTAATACCTGTTTTTCTTAGAACAGTAGTGAAGATTTCAAAAGCCCTCTGCCTTAGTTGAACTTCAGAAACATTTGGAGGCAGAAATAGTAAGTTAGGAGGATACAGTGTAGATAAGGAAAGAAAGCAAGGAAATCTTTGCTGTTGGCACCAGAAATTGGTAAAAGGAGGTCCCCTTTACGTCAGAAGTTCTAGGGTGGTGGTGACCAACATGCAGTCCCTAAGATCCTGGGTGGAGCCCTGAACCTGGTAGCTCCCGCCACCATGTTTAGGAAGACTGAGACCCTGAGAAAATCAGTCTCTACTCCACTTCTTTCTTCTCATTCCCATGCCTGTTGCAATGCTTCTGTCCCTGCTGATCCTTTGTAGTCACCGGAAATGCTCCCATCATTGGGCTTGCCTGGCAAGCAGTTTTGAACACCCGCTAAATTCTGGGAAATGGGTATGTGTGTGGGTCGAGCCAGTTTTTCAATAAAATTAAAATTCCTTCTTTGCTGCCTTGAAGAGGCAAGTGGTTGAAAAATACCTTCCGTTTCTGAAATAAAAGGACTGAAAATATTTTTAGATGAAAACATTGCACCTGCTGTTTTTTTGCAGCGGGGGAAAAAATCCCATCATAGGACACACCACCAAGAGGTTCCACTAAACAAGTCAGCTTTACAAATAAGTCATTTATTAGGTTGAAGCAAGCTGGAATTACAAGTACACTGTTCAGCAACAGCATTTGTCCACAGTTGCAGCATTATAACTCAGTAGTGCTTTCTAGCTGTGTGATTTCCAAAATTAAGCTAACGAAACAAAACTTCAGTGTTGAGATAATGAAACAATGTTTTAGCACAAGTACCGCTATTGTTAGAAATCTTAAACCTAATTACCAGCACAGATGTTCTGGGTTCCAAGAAATTGGCATTCTCTAAAATTTCTAAAAAAGGAAACTAACAAATTTCTGATAACTTTCCCTTCCACTCATGGGATAAACTTATTTCCTGGTTGGTGATTTTATTTTTGTTGTGAAATTTTAAATATACAAAATGGTACAAAATGTAATAAGCACCCATGTTGAACAGATGCTAACATTTTATCATAATCACTATGACTTTTTAAAAAAGAAATGAAACATTATAAGTATAGTAGTGGAAGCCCAAAAGGGACCTATTCTGGAGGCTTTATGTATTTTGTTTTCCTCGCCCATGTATTTATAAGCTTATTCTGTGTGTCTGTATTCATAAACAATATGTGGTACTTCTTCATTTTAACCACAATCTAATATTCCATTATATGAACGCGCCACAGTTTAATTATTTTATACCCCTTTGGATAATGCTTTTTCATTATTTAAAAAAAATAGGGCAATGAACAACCTTGTGCATGTGTTCAAGAATTTTTCTGGGATAAACACCAAGACATGTAATTACTGGGTTGTTTGCTAAGAACATTTTTCACCTTTAATTGCTCTCCAAAGTTGTAACAGTTTATATTTGCAGCAGCTTCGTTGTCAACCTCTGAGGGGTCGGTACCCCTGGGGGGGGGGACCGATACTCTGTTACCTTGATCAGTCACTTTATTGAAGTTCGAATGTTTCAGATACAGAAACTGTCATTCAGGTTCTTTTTCTCCAATGTGTCTTAGCAAATCAAACCGAAGTAAAAATTACTAGAATAGAAAGTGCTCATTTAAAGAAGAAAAGCCCAAGGTTTGAAAAATGAAAAGCATTCCATCCAAATACCCATAAAGCGTTAGAAGTGTATAAAAATGGACAATTCACTCAGCATTATGTTTGTTTGGTTTGACTACAAAGGAAACTGCTCTGTGTGTGGTTCACTCTTCCTCTCCTCTAGACCTCTTTACACCCTCAGTCCCAGACCCAGGCAAATTGTGTTTCCATCTTTAGCAAGCCCTTGACTGGTGTCTGCCGTCCCCCAACACAGGAAGTCGCTCCGAGGCACCAGCCACTTCCCTGACGGGCAGTTAGAGTACAGGTGCAGAGCCAACACGTCTGCACTGGCAAGCCGACCGGCGGTGGCTGGTTTGTCTCTTCCTCAACCAGAGTACCTTTATCTTGAGCATCTGTAAAAATCATGGAAGGCTTTCTCCCTTCTTATACTCCTCGATTCCTTTGGATGTTAAGAAATTGAAATGTAACTGCTGTGTGTCTATCCCCCATGCCTAAATTCTGAACTAGTTTCTGCGTACAAATCATTTCCTGGGTTTGGGGACTGTTGATTCTTCAATCTGTAAATACTCTGGTTCTTGATAGGATTGTAAAAGCAGCAGGTATATATCTGGTTTGTGGATACCAGTTCTCTTTTGTGCTTCCTCATGCTTGCATTTCTGCAGTGAGTAACACCCCTTTATCAAAGGCCTTGCTTTCCCTGTAAGTAGGGAACACCAAGCTGGAAGAGGGTGGGAGAGAATGAGCCTGTATTTAGGTTCACTTATAGTCATTCAAACAACAATGAAATAAGTAAGTGATACAGAGCTGGAAAAAATTAGGCCATTTTGCTTTGATAAATCAATGAATGTGGAGTCATGGGGAGAGGTGTTGTGTGTCCTGTGGAGATCTGTTTTTCCCTCTGGCATGGGGGCTGGAGAAGCAACTCCCCCAGCTTTCACTCTTTGTTTGTCATTCATACCTGCTTTGGTGCTGCACTATGGAGAGAACACTCCTACTTGAGCTCCAGTCACTAGAAAAGATTTGTAGTTTCAGGTTTGAATGGAATCCGGGGGGAGGGCAGTGGTTCTCAACTGCCTTAGTGTAGCTATCTTTGGCTTCCAAATCTTCATTCTTAAGCAGATCCCTTTTGACAGCTCTGGTACAGAACAGATTCCATCATGTGTTAATTGCAGAGTTAGGAGTACAGGACTGTCTTGGCGCTGTCAGTCTTTGCCATAGAGTACTTGTCCGCAGTGCTATGGTGGAACCAAGGCTCTAAATGCGACTCTGTGAGGCCCTTTGAGCCCCTTGCCTGTGTGTGTTGAAGCACATAAGCACCACTCTCTTTTACTTCCAAAATTCTGTAATCTATGGGTGTAGAAATACACATTGAGTGTCTTAGGGATAGCTGTATCTCTGATGAAAAGGGATATTACTATATCTCACATCTGAGGATCCAGAACTAGCTGCCTGTTCTGATTATCACCAGCTCCGTGGGTCCCTGAGGGATATATAGCACAAGAGAGCCTCCAGATTGATGTACAGCCTTGGTTTCAGTATTCCTTAACACTGTGGCTTCCTTCCCTGGTTGACTGAATGCACTGTGAGGAACCTCAAGCAGAGCTGGCAAAAGGGTTTATCTTGATTACCAACTCTGAACAGTTGGGGGTTGAAGCCTGGAGCACTTTGAGAAACAATCAGAGGTTGTGAATGGATTCAATAAGACTAGTGTGGTAATTAATTAGCAATGTCTGCCATGACACATGATGGGAGAATGAGGCATATGTAGCAAATTTTGCCATCCTTGCCCTTGAGGGCTCCTCTTGCTTCTAGATTGTAGTTGGATGAAAATACCAGTAATTTGTGGAGCTAGAAATGGGTTAAGTAGAAAGTGTACCAAAGAATACCGACTTTAAATTACAGTGTCTTAAATTCTCTTGTTCTTCAATGCAGTATNCCTCCTGGAGATAGGTCTATGAAAGTCATCAGTGGAAGGAAGTATCCACTTTAGGAGAGGTATCAAAGAAGAACAAAAGCCCCTTTTCATGAGTTTTTCCTACATATGTATTCATTTTATTCTTTTCACTGATAGCACTAGCGCACCAAGTACTTTTGAATCCACATTCTGCTCCGCGCATTTCAGAGCTTCACCGCCTCGTGAAGTGGGAAGAAACTTTGAGCTTCCAGTGTAACTTAGAATATGCTGCTAATACTTCTAATTTGGGGTTCTCCGAATTCCTTATACTCCAGGAACCCAGTAATTTGTGGAGCTAGAAATGGGTTAAGTAGAAAGTGTACCAAAGAATACCGACTTTAAATTACAGTGTCTTAAATTCTCTTGTTCTTCAATGCAGTATGGGAACAACATTTGTGTTAATCAGTCTTAAGATAGTATCCTTTTATCTGCCCTATGTAGGGGAAGGCATGCTATGTTTCCTCAGTTTCTAAGATGTACTTCCCCCACGTCCTCACATTTAGGCATTTCTTAGATGATGACATCTTCTAACTGATGTTTTTCTTTTTTATTTCTTCTGCCAGATTGCTGTTGTTAATTCAGTAGTACGCCGTAGAGTAAATGATAACTTAAAATCAGAAATATGGTTATGATTCCCCTTCTTGGGCATAATTAATCATGTTCTAGAGTTTTTCACGGTCATCCTGAGAATATGTACGCCTATACGGGCTTACTGTTTCCCCTGATTCTCTGCTTAGTTTAATTACTGTTTTCCAAAGCCCTCTCTTTATAGCCTTGTGTTAAGCATTATATTGCAAATCATAAACACGCTTTGATTGTTTTCCCAAGCGCAGGTTACAGAACATCAAAACCTGCTTTATGACTTTCTGAAAGGCTGGTCTGGTAGCAGCAAATCTGGTAGCAAGATGTGAGGCAACAAAGGCCATTGACCCCACTGATTGGATTTCCACACTGCATACAGGTTTAGTGATGTGTGTCCAAACATGTTAATTTACCAACCAGCTGGACTGAATTGTACCTGGGTCTGTAGCACTCCATGGTGGCATGTAGGTCAAAGACTTGACTCTTAACAAGCTAACAGAAGTAATTTGTTTTATGTCATTGTATACCTTTGTGTCGTAGGCAACAGGGGAATGTGGGCTTGTATCATTTCTGAAAATAATAATTGGAGAATGTTTCTTTTTCTTTGCCATGAAAATGAGGGGGAATTGTCATCTAAAATTGGCTTCAGATGTTGAAGTTATACTGATTGAGATTTTAGGCTCCAGTCATATTCCATGCTGTGAAGTGCTTTGCCAAAGAAATGACTTGTTAAAATAAATAAAATAAATGCCTTGTAGTTTAGGAAGTGGACTATAAAGTCTCTGCTTTTAGTTCTAGGTAAAGATTGTGGCTATTTTCTTAGATATATCAGCATATGAAATGCATTTTGCCCCCAGGATCCTGTAGCATATGACTTTTAAGATTTTGGTTCTGGAAAGTCAGCCAGGGCTTTTTCAGGAAAGAACAGGGTGTTGGAACAGACTGAGGCCCTGAGCTGTTTTAGAATGCCATTGGTCTCTTTACTCTTGAAGTCCTATTGTTCCTCTTCTCTTTGTTCCATTGTTGCCGTCCTCATAGAAAGACTAGATCTCTTTCAAGCGGCACCCTTTTCTTTTCTGGGGTTTGTGATTTGGGGGAGAACAAAAATGATAGATGACTGAGAAGTAGCACAAGCCTAATTTTTAATGTCAGTATTTCATTTCAGCTCACTCAGAAATATTTGATCATTTTTACTAGTGTAAATAAAGCTTGTGACAGATTAAAAAAAATACGAATGTAACATTTTGTGCTATCAAGAAATGTCTCAAAACATTTTTCCCAGTTGAGCTTAGGAATGCTTACATTTGATTTTTATTTTGAAGTTACAAGATACATTGATAAAGACTGGAGATTAGTAAAAAGGTGAGAGAGTTGATAATACTTGGCTGTTCCTTTTTATCATGATGAAAAAAGGGAGTAAAGTCTACAGATGGGTACAGTTCTTTGTAACTAAAGTATTTGTAATAACTGAGAACCTATTGTCAGAAGTTTGTGATAGTCTAAGAAACTCAATGCTAATGTTTGAAAGCATGTTCTCATTCAGTGTCATATGTCCTGCCTTCATGGCTCACTAGCAAGGAAAGCAGAAGCCTCGTTCTTTTAGTCATGTGTTCTAACACCTAGTACACTGCCTAGGCCATTATAAAACTCAATACATACTTACTGACTGAGTAAATGAATGAGAAGGAAAGCAAGTGACTCTTCAGATTCAGCTCAGCACTGAATTATTGGGCGTGATGAGCAGAGGGATTCTGCTCCCATGGTGCCCTTGAGAAATCCTGCGTTCAACAGTGTAGTGTCCTACTGCTCTCAATTTAGGCTGTGTGTTACTCTTAAATGGTGTTGGGCTCCGGACCAAACTATTAGGGAAGAGCGGTCGAGTATTATAGCTTTTTTTCTGGCTGGGCAATGGGAGGGATGAGGAGCAGGTCTAAACTCACTTGAGCTCACAGCCCTCCGCCCTCCCCCCACTCAAATGAGCTGTGCAAGAATTCTTAGAAATACCCCAGCTATTCATCCAACAAATTTCTGGGGAAGATAGAGGACCAGGTGTAACTGTGGGTATAAGGGGACAGGGTAGAGTGGTCTCAGTGGTTTCAAGTCAGAAACTCAGCCACACAGCCAAGGCAAGGCAACGGAAACCAGCAGACTGAGGTGAAATGCTCAGGAGAGAGTAGGTGTTCTTGAGTAAGAGCTTTGGGCAAGCCTGAGCATCTGGGTAATTTAGGTGGGAGGAGCCTGGAGCAGATAGCGTGTTAGTCATACAGCTTGGCTTCCGCATTGCATTTTTATAGATTGTGTCCTCTTCATCCAGGAAGTACTAGTCATGCATCTGTTATTCTGCTAGAGTGTAGTGATATTGAAATGGGGGGGGGTGTACCAGAAGTTCTGGCTGTAGCACTCTTCAGAGTGTTCTTCTTTCCATCTTTGAGCTATTTAAGAAATCTGAAAAATGTTTTTTTTAAAAAACTAGCCGCAGTACAATTAATTATGCCCTGATGACCATTTTTGCGTTCATTTACACGTGCATAATTATATATGCCTTTGCCTTTAGATTCTCTTTTGAACCTGTTGTAACATCTTATTAATTCCCTCATTTATTAATGAGTTCAGCAAAATCTTTGACATCAGTTCATGCCATGATTTTACCTTTTAAAAATTACCCTTTATCAATATAGAATTGTAAACTTCAAGAATTGATAGAGAAGGGGCTAACTTATTTTAAATGCTCTGAGATCTTGAATAATATTTTAGACTGGAGTACATGATATGAGAGCAGGAAGCTCTCTGAGAAAATGTGCATCGTATATGGATTCTAGTGAGCTTTTTTATATCTGGAAAGAGCAGAGCTCAGCGTTCAGAAGAGGTGTTAAACTTCACACACATACAAGGAAGAAATTCCTATGATGTTTAAAAGGATGATGTACAGGAGAGAAGCAACGGCAGTGTAAGTGGAATCCAAACACTTGAAAAGCAATGATCTAATAAATGAAGCTTAAACTTCCCAGAAAAGTTTCTCAGCAGCTAGTGAGCCTAGGTCCTATTCACCCTTCTCTAACTCTGTTAACTTACATTTGTGTTTCAGAGATTAAGCGTCCTCAATCTTATAATAATAATGACCTATTTTATTATTGAGTTTGTGGCCAATGTTGTTACAATACGTGTACTTAGTAAAACATGAACTACACGTTTTACTGTGCTTCATGAGACATGTATCTTTTGTTCTAAACCATAAATGTTATTTGTTGTGAACCATCAAGAAAGCAAGAACTTGCTGTGTTTCTTCTTGGGTAGATATTTTGGACAGAAATCTTCCAGATGCCCTTTAGAGACTGTGTAGAGTTATGCTTCACTGACATGTGAGCAGATCCCTTTCAGAGAAATTTAAATACATTTGTTGGAGTTATTTTTGCAAAAAGTAGACATGAGGGTGTGATAAACGTATGGAAAATTTGAGATTTATTTATGAATTGAGGAAGATAAACTTTTGCTATATAGCCAGTGGAGAATTTTTGGCTTGGTAAAGAGAAGACTTTGGGAGGACATAATAGCTTTATTCAAATTGTTTAAATATTTGCAAGGATATTGTTCATAGGAGAAATTAGACTTATTCCATGTAGTTCCCAAGGGCAAAACTAAGGCCAACAAGTGCTTGAAGTTACAAGGAGACATCTGTCAATTCAGTCTAAGGTGAATTTTCTAACAATCAGTGAGGGTACTGGTTCCAAACATTTGTGGACTCTTTGAAGCCTTCTCTCAGAGAGCATAGGATCAATCACCTGCTGGCGACCTTATATGAGGGACCTCTGTGAGGGGAAACTTGGACTAGGGTGTCTCTAGGGTGAGAGCCCTTGCTATATAATCATGTGATGGCTTTCCTTAAAAACATACAGATGTTCTGCAGCACCGGGAAAAACGGGGAAGGAGATTTGCTCCTCTGACATGGTTCTAAATGCTAAATATGAAAGCCATTGTTACTGCAAGTCAGCCTCCAGTCTTTCCAGAAACTGACTGACATTCTGAGGCTGAGGAGGAGGTGCTGGGTTTCCTGGCAGATGCCGAAGCTGCTCTTCTGTAACCGTTCTTTGTGTGGGCCCAGCCAGATCTGGGCAGCCAGTCCACTTGATGTGTAATTGTGGCAGTGGCCAAACAACGTAACCAGATTGGCAGTCCTGGGGACCACATGACTGTCTTGAACTGTGACAACATAGGAATTATTTTTTGAAACCAACTGCCTCCCTTTGGCAAGCTTCAGATGTAGGGTATAGTTTTAGCCCACTGTGAGGGGCTGGAGGGAAGGCCGTTGAGAGGACTGAGCAAGCAGCCGTCTCAGACATCCAGGCCTGCAGACCTGCTGCTGCTTCTCTTCCCAGTGAAAGAACAAGACAAAGATTTAGAGGCAAAAATCAGGATTTAAAAGACCAAGTGATGCTATGCTATTTTAAAGACTTTATTTATGTATTTATTTATTTGAGAAAGAGAGAGAGACCAAGGGGGGTCGCAGAGGGGAAGGGAGAAAGAAACTCCCAAACAGACTCCCTGCTGAGCGCAGAGCCTGAGACGGGGCTCGATCTCAGGACCCTGAGATCATAACCTGAGCCGAAACCAAGCGCCTGACGCTTAACCAGCTGAGCCACCCAGGTGCCTCTATGCTATTTTACAAAAAGTAGGATTAAACTGCTTTCCAAGGAGCAGTGAGCTTGGGAAGATGGTGGACTTTTCAGGCATGGTAAGTCCTGCTTCTTCTCTAGAAGACAGTGCAGGTTACCAGCAAATTCCTCATACTTTGTGAGTTGATCCTAACTTACAGCTGGGGTTTCCTGGAGATAGAGTAACTTCCAGGAGAGGAGAAAACCTGGGAAATAATTGATGACCGAGTTCAAACTTTGATGCATTCCTGCTTCTTGAGAGCCAAGCTTGTTCTAGCACAGGGCGTGACGGCCTGTGGCCCATGGGCCAAATTCAGCCACTTAAAATGTTTTTGGCAAATAAAGTGTTATTGAAACACAGCAGTGCTCCTTCATGTAAGTGTTAGCTGTAGCCGCTTTCGCACTGTACAAGGGCAGAGTCGAGTAGTTGCAACAGACTGTGGTGGCCCACAAAGCCTAAGACACTTACCTGGCCCTTCACAGAAGAAGTTTGCCAACCCCTGGTCTGTCAGGCTGTTCCATGCTTCACCGTGACTGTCCTTTGAGAAGATGCTGATTACACCATTGTGGAGCCAGAAGGGAAAGTCAGCAGAAGTTACAGCAGGTCTTCCACAAAATAGTTTTCCATCTTCCATCTCACCTGCCCTTCCTTCCCTGTTCCTTGGATACCTGTTCCTCAGCACCTATTTCCTGTCATTCACTTGAGTTTATCAGATGACATGCCCATCAGGGAGTCATACCTACTAGAATAAAATATTTTGGCCTGTCTGCCCCTTTGTCCTTAGTATTTTGTAAAAATTCTAGGTACAGAGTAAATTTAGTTAACATCTATTGCATTTATTAGTATATGGGGCTGGGTCCATGAAAGACAAAATAGCAACGACAATTTAATGCCACAGGTAGCTAGTTTGATCATTAACAAGGGATGGGATTCCTTGACCCTATATATGATCACAGTTACCATGTTTTCTAGTACCATTTTCTTCATAAATGGGACAGTTTTTTATTAGTATTTAGTTGCTTTTGTCCTATAATAAAAATTATCAGAATGAATTTTACTTTGTATTACACTGAAACAGTGCCTTTCCGCTCTTGAAGTTCATTTAGGTAAACCTTAATATATCTCTACTATTTTTGAGTTAGTGGTACTATTATACGTTGTTAGAGGATTTTTAACCAATCTAGACAGTGAAAGGATGTGTCTTTCACAAGTATTATCTGAGAACCTCATAGGTTTGTAACAGTGAGCGTGGAGATTTATGGCTTTAGTTGGCCAAGTGCATGTTGCTTCAGCCTGTGATTTGTGGTCTAGTGAACAACCACAGAACATGTCCTTTGCAATTAATTGACCTTTGTAGAGCCTATTTTGGGTCTTACTAAGAGCATCTGAAACTGAAGAGAAACGCTACCAGTTCTTACATATTATTACTTGGGAAATGATCCTA
Source organism: Ailuropoda melanoleuca (assembly GCF_002007445.2). NCBI lineage: Eukaryota > Metazoa > Chordata > Mammalia > Carnivora > Ursidae > Ailuropoda > Ailuropoda melanoleuca. Next base: position 2,404,903 of record NC_048231.1, read on the forward strand.
TTAAAAATTTGCCCTGTGGTAATTTCAAAAGAAGTTATTCTTAAAGACTTAATTTTTAAACTGTGCTTTGAGTCTCACTGAAAAACTTCAGCTGTTACTTAAGAAATTATTTGCCACACAAATATGTAAGTGGAAATTTTGAAAAATTTAGCATCCTTCAGGTACATAAATCTTAGTCCAAATCAAAATTCCTTTACATGAACATTTGATATTAGGGTTGTAGTGTGTTAGAGAAATAGAAAATCCAGTGAGAAAACAATAGCAAAATGTTTTTAAATTTTTGCTGTGGGGAACAGAGGGGTGCCCCAGGTGCAGAGAACAGAGACTTCCCAAGTGTTGCAGGATCTTGTTGACTTGATGCATTTCATGTTATACAGAACATCTGAGAAAGTAACGCTTGTCCTAACAGAATATACAGTGCTTTACAACTTCTGTTTTAACTGTGAAAATAGTGCATGTTCTTGGCAAAGTAAAAGTTTGAATTATACGAAAGTTAATAAGTAAAAGACCTACCCAGAGGTAGCCATTGTTCAATTTTCTTGTGTTTATTTCCAGAAATGTTTGTATGTTAAGTGTACATTTTTTTCCTACAGATGAGAAGTGATATTCGGAGGCATTCCTCCCTGCCCTGCCCACCCCCATACCATATTTGGTCATTTTGAATGTGATTACATAATTCTCCTTCATTCTGTGTTACTGCTACAGAGTAATTTATTCAACCATCTCCCTTGCCCTATATTTGTTCACTTTGTTATTTGCTGACTCAAACAGCACTGCAGTGAAAAAAGTGTAAATATATAATTGTGGGCTAACTTCCTGAAAGTAGACTTAAAGGAGGGTCACAGGCTGTGTGTATGTTTTAAATTTGGGCAATTACTGCCAAATATGTCTCCAAATTTTTACAGTCCTAGCGTGACAAGGACTTAGAATGGCCATAGCTGGAGATTCTGAAATAGTATCCTTATCCTCTGAAATAGATCCTAACTAACATGTATCAAGCATGTTCTGTGTGTATTGTTCTCTGTGCTTTCTTTACTTGTAATAGCCTATTAAATCCTTATAATGACCCTGTGAAGTAGGCACCCATTTTACAGATAAAGGAAACTAAAACTGGGTCACATAGCAAGGTTACTTAACTTGCCTGCTTGTAAGTAGTGAGTGGCTGAAGATTCAAATATGTGTCTGTTGATGGTGATAGAAAAAGGAGAACACAGCCAGCTTGGATTGGTAGAGAGAGGTAATCATGACATGAGAGACAGAAGTCTGGGACATAGCTGTGAACGTTTACCTCGGAAAGAGTACAAAGAAATAATACAAAATTTATTCTCATGGGAAAACTGATGTTGAGAAAAAGAAATGCGCTCTTGTGCATTTAAAGAGAATCGGGAAGGATCTCTTAGAATTTTTTTCACTAGCCGCTAACCAGAGATTTGGAATGAAAAATGTGCCAGTTGAAAATGAGGCCAAGTTAGAAAAACTATGTATTTCTTTATCTTCTAAATGAGTTGGTTAGTTAAAGCCTGATTTAAAGGGGAAAAAAAAGTGAATGTTCTTGAAGGTCCCTTGTGCTATACCAGTTTCCTTTTCTAGCAAAAGGGTTTTTGTTTTGTTTTGTTCGTTTCTTCAGATTTTGAGATAATGGGAACAAAATAGATAATAAGAAAAGAGGTTCAAACTAGTTAGTACAGGCTGAAAGCAAAGTGAAATGTCAGAGCCTCCATCCAGCAGGAAGTTTTGTCCACCAATATTCTCTTATTCATGACCAGCAGCCTACCAAGGAAATAGGATGGGTTGGATTAGAGAAATAGTAAAATTAATGTTGGTTTTTTTTCCTTCTCCAATTACCTTATAAAAGAAGTAGGTGTTGAAAGTTAAGTGTTTTGTAATTGAGTCACTGAACACCGTAAATTAAAAACAACAACAACAACAACAATCATTGATTTTAGAAATTGGGCCCTCAAACTGAGGACAGTACACACTGGTTTTCCCTGACTCCTCACTATTAGAGTTTAATAGAATCTTAGAGCTTATAGGGACTTTAGAAACAGTCTGGTCTTAGCCACTCAATTTGGAGAGAGAAGAATGAGGCCTAGAGGTACTCAGACTTACCAAGAAATGCCTATTGAGTAAACCAAAAAGTAAGTTCTGGAATCTCATCTGCAGATGGCCAATCTGGTCTTCTTTCCACCATCCCATCGCTCTGAAAAAAAGTGATAGTCGCAAATATTATCTCAAAACAGTAATCAGAAAATTTAACAACATAAAATGTTGATGTCAGATCAGTGCTAATTATTTAATAGACCTAAAGATAGGCATATAAACATACATGTTTATTTTTAAAAGGAATCAAAACTAGATTTTAATATGAATTAAACATTCTGTAGGTAGAATGAAAAAGGATTTAATGTGATTGCTAGAATTTGTATTCTCATAGGGCAAAACCTTCTCTAGGTGTCATTTAGTGTTACCCACAGTCTGTTTTAAAAGAAGGAAAAATGGCTTTTTTTAAAGACTAGAATGAAGCTAATATCCTTGCTTGCTAGAGAAAAGTTCTAATGGAATTGGTCAAGGCAGTAGTCAAAAGCAGGGTTAGATGTGTATGGTTTAGGGAGGGATTTGTTTGCAGTTCCAGCATCCAGAACTACTCAGTGCTATTAGCTCATCTTCACGCACTCTTGAGAAATCCCCATGAAGGTGGCTGTTAGACAAGTGTATAGCAGAACAGGAGAACAGGTTAGAGAAAAGCGTCGTAAGTGCTATCTGTATGCACACACATATATATAGATATATGAAAGTCTACAGAAAAAGTCTAGAGAAGAGGGATCAGAGGTCATCCAAGTAAGACATCAGACTTAGAATAATATTCAGAATTAGAATAATATTCAGAAATGTCGAATGTAGCAAAAATAGCAATAAAGGTTTAGGGAAAAGCAAACTCATTTTTGGCCACCAACCATGTTTGAGTTTCTTATACTGTAAAGTGGTTAAGAGTGAAAGGCCAGCTTTGCACTTACTGTATATTGCTTGTGATTAATCTGAGGTCTAATCTTAGGTAAAAGGTTGCCCCGATTCTTTCCCACTGCCTCTGAATTTCTGGCGGGATGACCTTTGGCAACTCACCGGTCTTCTCTTTGCCTCTGTTTCCTCCTCACTGACATGAGTGAAGTAATGGCGGCTGCCTCATCTGGTGGATGACTCGAAGAGCACAGTGCTTAGAACAATGTTTGACCCATCGTAAGCTATGAATGTGTTAGCTATTGCTGTTGCTTCCATTACAACTAATGCAGTCTATACAATCTTGTTTATTTTTCCACTTGTTTCTCCATAACAAAATAGAGGGGAGGCAGATGGCTCAAAGAATAACACATGTTAGAGGCTAGTAACACATAGAACTCAGTTGCTTTCCAGGAATATCAGACATGTTGACTTTCATCATGCTGAGTCTTCCCCTCAGCATGTCTCAGTGTCCAGTGCTCTTTAGGGGACCTCCCCCCACCCCCTGAGAACAATTGCATTCACCTATTTTTGGCCTGTGGCTCTACATAACTACAGACTCTAGCAGCCACACAAAGTAGGAGCAGAGAGTTGATTCACAGATGTTTCACTTGGCTACTGGAGCACACATCTGTATAGAAGGACCAGGATTGTACAGAGGAAACTGGAGACACATTGCCAAAATGAAGAACTCTGAGGATCACCCCTAGGAATATAGCGATAACAGTACTTTTATGAGAAGCTTTTACATACGTTAGCTCATTTGATTTTCTCAGCACTGAGGCATGCGAAATAAAAATGAAGCCTTCTTTTCCCTGTTTTGACTACAGTATCTAGGTCTGCTCTTAATATGTTTACATTACTAAAGCATTTCCAAAGTGCAAAGATTTCTCTCTATGTACTAATCTTCGGCTTCTAAAATGATCTCCTGTTCTGTTAACTATGACTATTAAGCTTACAATAGACAGGCTCTCAGGGGACTCCAGACACGGGACAGGATTTTGTTGTAGGTTTGGAAACTTGCCGTAGTTTGAGGGACTAGAAAGATCTGGCACCTTCTATTTGATTTTATAGGTTCAAATACCGTTGGTGATCACTGGGTTTTGGCTTGCTGAATACATCAGTAACAGCAGGGTTTTGCTAACTTGAATACTCCATTTTAGGAGGAGAGAAGGGTTCCGCGTTTACACTGCCATTGTAGCTACTTTATTAACATGTTAAATAATAACCAAGGACTGTTGTAAAAACTCATCAGGTTTCCTAAGCTTTGTAAAACCATGCAAGTGTAATGCAATCCAACTTCAAAGCAGCTACTCTAGCCGTTGTCCCCATCATCTGGCTCGTTCAGTCTCCAGATGAAATTCGCGCAGCTGCTCAAGTTCGGACGCCTGGTACCGCCAGCTTTTAAGGCACCGTAAGCACTCATTAGTTTGCCTGCTTTTTGTGACTACTTAACGAATAGTTTTGAAATTACATTTTTTTAATCTCACTGCATTAGACCTGCCTGGAAGATTTGCTTAGAAAAAGTGTTTTTGAGGTAAAATAGGACTGAAATTAAAAGCCCCACCTTGAAACTGCTGTCCCAAAGATTAGGATTCTGACATCTGTAAATAGGTAGTAGCTACTTCATTGTCTCACAGCAGCTATGTGTACCAGCCCAGCATCTTTTCCAAGGGGACAGGGGGTATCAATTGTACTGAAGTGCTCTCTGAATGTGAAACTAGAGAATACTGAAGTTTTCCTCTTCGAGTCTATTTGATCACACAAATGACTCCTAGCTACATAGGTGTGCAAACATGCCTGGAAAGCTCCAACTACAATGCCATCTTCTGAGGGACTCAGTGTTCGCACGGAGCAGAAGCCGCAGCCCGCTGGTTTGAGGGGAAGGTGAGGGTTCAGGCTGGGGGCTGTTGTCCACAGAAGCCCTGAGGGCCCTGGTGCTGGCTTCAGGTCACCCTGTTTTGTAAGATGAAAGACTGGCCAGAGCGGTTTAGGAAGCGGTTCCTGAATTCCTGGGGTTCCAGTTCCCATCAGCTCAGATGCATTTCTCAAATTCACGGTCTGTCACAGCACAAGGACTAGGCCGGTGAGTAGTGTGTTCATTTTACTGCTTTCCATCCAGTGTCAGGCTTTTCATCTGAAGCAGTACCTAGTTTTGGTTACATCAAATGAAACCCTTCAATATTTTTACTGTCTTCTGGAGTCTGAATAAACTAACTAAAATAGTCTAATTAACAACTGGCCAAATCCCGTGGTCATTTTTTAAGACAATTTTGCTTCTTTTGTGGATTTCGTCCAGACATATAGTTGAGCAATGCTGTCCTCAGTGCAACACAGGACCTGGAGATCCTTTGTCCTCACAACAAACACTGTGCCCTTCCCAATATTGTTGCGCCCCCAAGGAAAACAATATTATACCACGGTGTGGCTAAGTTTCCATTTAAATTCCCCTTTATAGTCCATAATACTACAAAGACTTTTTTTTTTTTTTTAATAAGAGAGAACGAGAGTGAGTGGCCAGCTGGGGTGGAGGTGGGGGTGGAGGGGCAGAGGGAGAGAGAGAATCTTAAGTAGGCTTCATGCCCAGGGCAGAGCCTGACGTGGGGCTTGATCTCACGACCTGAGCTGAATCAAGAGTCGGAGGCTTAACCAACTGAGCCGCCTAGGTGCCCCTAGTGTAGTATCAACATTTATGGTGACAGATGGTAACTAGATTTATTGTGGTTGCCATTTTGTATTATATATAAATGTCACATCACCATGTTGTACCCCTGAAACTAATACAATATTTTATGTCCATTGTTCTTCAGTTTTTTAAAACTATAAATTAAAAAAGGATAAAATAATAGATTCCCTTTGATCCGTGGTTCAGAAAATGTCCCCTTTGTCACACCTAACTCTATAGCAGTGTCTTGTCCCTAGGTAAGTGAACGGTCTGATGATAGGGCCAACATTTGAAGACAAATATCTTCTATCTCATTGTCTTCTGATGGCTTATATAGGCCATTGTCTAGATGCTCTGAAAGTCAGATGTGCTTATGGCCATTGTGTGTATATATCTGGTGGTATATTACTCTTTTTTGCTTTCTATTTAGGACCAGGAAGAAAACAAAGGAGCAACAAGCTGGCCTGAATTCTACATTGATCAGCTGAATTCCATGGCTGCTGTAGGTATACTTTCTGTTCAGTGGCATACAGCTTAAAATGCAAATTTAGCACACAACTGCAGAATCAGTTCACTTGAGGAAGAACTACCAAACGTCATTATCTTTCAAACTCCAGTCCAAACACTCAGTGTTGGGGGGGGGACAGGAGTGGTACTTGGCAAAATGATTTTTTCCAGTATGTCTTACATAAAATCAGCACACACTAAAATATACGTGAGTTTAATGTTATAAGAGGAAATGTAGTCTTAAATCTGGCTGATGTTCAGCTTTAACTTGCAATTGCTCTTACCAGTCATTTGGAGCCTTGTTATGGCAGTACCGTTCTACAAGTTAATACCATTTTAAAATAATACAATGAAACTATTCCTTCACTGTTAGCCTCCCATTCTCCTTTTCACCTAGGACTTGCTTATTTCCTGGATTCTTGATTTTACAGGGCAGCCAGGCACTCTTTTATTCCTATAAATAACAAAGGGAGTTTATGGAATAAGTGGTAAATAAAAGACATAATAGTTATGCTGAGATGTCCTTGGGAAATCTTTGCTTACGTAATTGCTTAAAATGTATTTTCAGTGCCTAAAATATGCATTCTGATCCCATGGGTGTCTGTGAATTTCAGCATTCTGAGCACCTTGACGGGCACCTATTGATCCAGCTAAAATATACAGTGGAAAACAAGTCATCAGCCTTTGAGCCTTAGTAACTAAAGTCCTATTCATGTAGATAAAAATTGGCGATTGCCCCTGGTGCAGCAGTCTTTGCCTCTGTGGGTACACTTATGATTTTAAGATCACCCTGTTAGATTCAACTTTGAGTTTATAATACCCAAGCAAGATGGTAGCTTCCATAATAAATACTTTTCTCTACCTCTTCCTCGTCTTCCTTCCCCAGGTCCTTTTTGGTGAATTAGCTGCTTAACACTTAAGGCAAACATTTTTTTAAAAAACATTGTCTAGTATTTTGCTGCTACTGCAAAAGTTAAAAATTGATTAGAGTATGTGAGTCACTCACACTTTTACTAAACTTTCAGAGACGTTGGCTTTTAGTAACTTCCTCTTTTCTAGCTTTTTCTTTGAAGATGCTTCTTCTGCTGTTCCACAATGAATAATGAACAGCCTAGTAAATGTGGATGGGACTGTATAAATTATAGAAGAAAGTGCATAAGCTTTTGCCCTGGGGATTTCTAGTCTAAAAGCACCACAGAAAATAGCATCCAAAGCCTCCTTGTACAAGGCATCCTACACAATGGCAAAGATGAGAAAAGGGTGATCTCAGCATTTGTATGAATACGTTAGCAAAGTGTGGGGCTTGTGACGACCGTCAGGGATTTTTCTATGCACAGCCTAAGCAATAACTTAGAGCCATTTACATTTCCTGCGTGTGAAGGTTAAGTTCTCAATTCTTGTTCCTGGCTGTTAGGGAAAAAAAGGCTGCGGGGCAGGCCGTCTCTCTTTCTAATTAAGTCAGCATTGTTTGATGTTACAAGGGAAGTTGCTTCTTCGTTAATGAATTCACTTCTATAAATGGAGAAGTGCTAAATACTATGGCATTTTCTTTTCATCAAATTTTGGGAGCAGTTAGGTTAATTTGCCCTTTAGTGACTTAACCCCTGCCTTGTATGGAGTCAGCCTGGCTCATTTCCTGCACAGGGAGGTCTGCAATGTGCCAGTGTGAGGGACTTCTTTAAGAGCCTCCTTTCTCCTTCGGCCAGCATCTTGGACACCCCCATGCTGCATTCATGAGTCATCTACATTTTAATTATATTTGCTTCCTCATCCGAAATCCTTTCCAGGAGTATCTCAAGGCAATTAAATTGTCAGTCACTTTGCTATTCTCTGTGTTTAGCACCTAACAAAGCTTCTAATGCTCCTTTAAGGACAGAGCTGGCCTCTTTCTGGGGTTAAAGGTGAAATGCAGTAACGACTCCAGAGTTAAGGAGACCTCAGAACTCCTGCATGTGTAAAAAACAAGGAGGTCTGATGAGACCAAAAACCTATGCTGAATTTTTTGTTGTTCTCACCAAATTGGTTACCCTGTCTTGTTGTTCGGGCTGATCTCTCTGCTCATGCATTGGAGGTTTCCCAGTGTCACACAGCACAGAGCCCGGGACATTGTCTCCAGGAACTGGAAAGACCTACAGTTCCTCCACATCCTTTCCTGGCCGGCAGGTCAGCTTGCGCTCTCTATCTTAGGGATCTGTCGAGGGGGATCTGTCCACATTGTTATCGTCCTTGGTATTCAGCATCACCAGCCACCACTGCTCCTGAGCGTGGAGCATGTGACAGGCAGTGTAACAGGCACTTTACGTGTTGTTTTAAATCCTTCCAAGCACCCCGTGCTAGAAATGCTGTTTATAGATAAGGAGTCTGGGACTTGGAGAAAGGTTACCTTGCCCAAGGTCATCTAATTAGGAGCAGTAGAGCTGGAATTCAAACCTATCAGTCTGAGCTCAAAGATTCCATTCTAATTTGTCTCTCACTCAGTTTTTAAAACCCTTTGGCAAGTGAAAGAGGTCTGGTCATCCCACCCCCAACTCCCGACTTTCCTGAGGTGGGGCAGGCCTCTCTTTTCTTTACTCCAGAGTCTGATGTGCAGAACTGCGGCACCCAGTGGTCTGTGAAGCCATTAGTGGAACAAGTTCAGTTACTTTACTAAGCTTCTTAACAAGAATGCTTTGTTCGTTAAAGGACCCCGGAGTGATCTGTTAGCTTTTAAAGAGTGAAAAACAGTATAATAAAAAAGTACAGCCCAACGGGTTCGAGAAGGACCTGGGCTTCCTTTGCATGTGGCTTCTCCATGTGCTCTCAGGGAGGAACAAGAATGTAAGGGGAAGTTCAGTGTGCTTAGCTGACTGGCTTATTGATTTCACACCAGTGAAATGTTTCAAATAGGAGCTTAGCTCCAGACTCCCAGACAGGAGTGATTTCTGTGCCCACTTTTTCTCTCTCTCTCTCTCAGACCTGCATGTCCAATGTGCACCTTAGTAGCTTTTATCAGAAGATGCTCTGCCAGGAGACACTTTGTCCTTGGCCTGCTTCTCAGGTGAGCGGGTACTTGCTAAGTGCATAGAGCGCCCAAGGAGGCCGCCGCAAGCCTGGCCTGTATATGCCAAGGTGCATACTAGATGGTTGGCCGAGCAGCTATCTTTAGAAAGGTAGGCGTGTCTCCTTTTTCTGCAAAAGCTGCAAATCAAGGCTTCTTCCTGAATGTAAAGCTTGAAAACTTTAAACTTCGTATAATTATTTTTATTTTGAAAAGTCATATTACAATATCACATTCATCTGCATATCCTCAGTTTTCTCAGTATAACAAACACAATTTTGATTCAAATCTAATTGTATCACATACATAAGAGTGTGTCGCCTCTGTTTTGAAAGGAAGGTAATGTCCTTACACTGGGAAAGGAGATTCTAATTCAATTTTCTTGACTTTCCATAACTCTCCCGGCTCTCCTAGTGAAAGATTTAATGTAGTCCGTCTTTATTCAGATGGTCCACCCTCTCCAACATCGTTAAAAGAAGAAATACGTACATCCTTCTTTGGCATTAGTGAGCCTGACTAAGAAATGTGTGTCTTTAACTGGCGTATAGTTTTGTGGGATTAAGCTTAGAAACAAGCAGTGATGTTCGTGAATGGCTTGGTTCTGAGCTGCAGATTCAAAGTGAATGCTTCAGAGTCTAAACGAGTTCAGCTGTGCCATAGGAGATTAAACATACTTGGCTGGATTCGGGCTGAATTTTCCAGGGAATGGGTCTCACAGAGCCGTAAAGAAATTTATTTCTGCACACAGCTTCTTCCCCTACTGTCCTCTGGTCACAGCTGTCCAGGCGCATCACCAACAAGAGGACTGTGTCAGCAGAAACAATAACACATTTGAAAAATAAGACTTTACCGATTTTTATTTCAGTTGCCTTAAATGATACTGATATATTTCTTTGGAGCTTTAACCTTCCTAATTGTGAAGTCAAATTTAGGTTTTAGTTAACATTTAGTTACTTAATACTGATACTATGAACTTGAAAAAATGAAGTAAAGTCACCCTTTGATGATTTATGGTCCTGAAAGAAAGGGGGAGACTGGATCATTGAGACACAGGGATAAGAACCAAACTTTTTTTTTTTCTTTTTCCCCAATACCCCAGTCCGTTTCCCAGCCATGCATTTTATCAGAATTGGTAGCAGGTAAGGAGACTGAGATGAGAATAGCACGTGTTCAGAATAGGACGATGGCAAGGGACCAGTGGTTCCGTGGGTGGAGGCCCCTGAGGCCATTAAGACTTGAGGATACTTTCAGTGCAACTAGGTGATCATGGGCTCAAAGGAATGGAAAAGACTTTTCCACAAATGTAAACCATACTAACATCCATGACTGTAATGTCAGCTGAGATCTGCTTTCTTAGAGCCTTCTTTTTCAGAGTACAGCCTGTAGACCTGTAGCATGAGCACTGCGTGGAAACTAGTCAGAAATGCAGCATCTTGGGCTTTACTCCAGACTCGCCAAATCAGAACCCTCATTTTCACAGGACCCCCAGGAGATTCATGCCCACGTTAAAGTTCGGGAAGCACTGCCTAACAGATCCCTGGGTAGGGCAGGTGTCAGCACCACCCCATCCCTCACACACACACACTCCACAGCCTAATTTCCAAACGATGTTGAATCATTTCTAAAACTTAAGGATTTACTCTGAAGGAATTGTCCATCTTAGTATCATGTCCGATTTGATTGTTCTTGTTAAATAATTTGATGTAACACAAAGTGTAAAAGATTCTACTTTTCTGCTTAAGGATTACACAAACTGCCTTGGTTTGATAGTGTGATAATGTTATTAACTTTAGTTGCCAGAATGCTGTGTTTAACTGCAGATCCAATCCTCTTTCTATCAAATATAAATAGTAATATCTTCATCAGAGTGTACTTACGGAGTAGTTATACAACTATAGTTGGACAAGTTAATCTCTACTGAAGATTCCAAAACATTTCTCAAAGCTGTATCTAAATTTTTTTTTTGAAGATTTTATTTATTTATTCGACAGAGATAGAGACAGCCAGCAAGAGAAGGAACACAAGCAGGGGGAGTGGGAGAGGAAGAAGCAGGCGCATAACGGAGAAGCCTGATGTGGGGCTCGATCCCATAATGCCGGGATCACGTCCTGAGCCGAAGGCAGACGTTCAACCGCTGTGCCACCCAGGCGCCCCTCAAAGCTGTATCTAAATTTTGAAAGAACTTTCAGTAGATATAACAAATCTGGAATTCTTAGTACTTTTGCTCTGTATTTTGGTTTTATAATAATTGTAGTCATAGATTTATTGATTGCTTATTTGTATTAAAAGTGATAATAGCATGTAATCTGTGGACTTGTCTTGCTTGTACCCTAATTAAATCATAGAATTAAGAGGTAACTTCAGTTTTCTTTGCATAGAGAAAATCTCTCCTGGCTTTGGAGAGGGAAGAGGAAGAAGAGAGAAGCAAAACTATAGAGAGTTTGAAGACAGCACTAAGGACAAAACCAATGAGGTAATTCTTTCCTGGGTAGCATGTATTACTTTCTCTCTCTCTTTCTCTCTCTTTTTTTTTTTCTATCCTTCCTTTCTTCCTTCTTTCCTACCCTACTTTCTTCTTTTTTCTGCAATAGCCAAACTTTCAAGAAAGTCTTAAATTAAAAGCATTCACTTGAACCATGGATGAAATACTTTAATCATTGAACATTCAATAATTTATTTTCTTCGATTAAAAGATGTGCAGACAGCTATTTAAAATGGCTTAAATTTAAAAAGACAGAGACTAGCAAGTGTTGGTGCCGATGTGGAGAAATTGCAACCCTTGCACATTGCTGGTGAGAATGTAAAATGGTGCAACCGCTTCGGAAAACAGTTGGACAGTTCCTCAGAATGTTAAACATAGTGTTGCCCTATCATCTGTCAATTCTCCCCGATATATAGCCGAGGGAACAGGAACGTTCATGTTAACAGTATTCATGATGACCAAAAAGTGGAAACAACCCAAATTCTATCAGCTGATGAATGGATAAATAGAGTGTGATATATATCCATACAATGAATTATTATTCGCCCCTAAAAAGGAATAGACTATTGATACATGCTACAACATGATGAGCCTTGAAAATATTTATGCAAAGCGAAAGAAGCCAGATAAAAAAAGACAACATATTGCATGATCCTATTTATATGAAATGTCCAGAAAAGACCAATCCATACAGACAGAAAGATTAGTGGTTGCTTAGGGTTGGGGGGGGGGGAAATGGTCTTTTGGGATGACTAGAGTGTTCTGAAATCAGATGATGTCGGTGGTTGCACAGCTCTGTGAATATCACTGAACTGTACATTTGAAAGTATGAATTTTATGACATGTGAGTTATATCTCAATAAAGCTGTTACTTAAAAAAGATGGGCAGTCACTCTCCACTGTGTGTCTCCCACACCTTCACTTTCCTTTAATTAGTCTTTAAGGTTTGATGGGATGTTGGGGTGCTTACACGTACATTTCATTAACACAGGAGCTATGAATGAAGCCAACTGATTTAAGCAGCTGGGCTATATCTGCATTGTGTGACTGCATGAAATGGCTGGAAAATAAAGATTTCCCTTTTTTTTATGTGACTATAAAATGCTAACTAAGAAAAATCTATTGATTTATCAAAAATTCTATGCAGTTGTATGACAGAGATTTTTTAGCCAGCCCTAACTACATCAGTATTTCCCTATTTGTGTGTGTTTTGCATTCTCAGATGTATCCAAGACTAAGTAAGTCTGGAAATTTCTGGAGTAGTAATATAAACAAGTTATGTTACTTCTGAAACACTCAGAACTTCACACGTATGTTTGCATCATGAATTATTCTCATTGATCAACTTTACAGTAAAAAAGTGCCTTAGATATCAATTAACGTGCAGTAACAAAGGCTTGCTTTTGTTTGTTTTAGCAATTATTTATTTATTTAGTTTTTTAAGTAGGCTCCAGGCCCATCATGGGGCTCGAACTCATGACACTGAAATCAGGAGTCACGTGCTCTATGGACTGAGCTAGTCAGGCACCCCTTATTTGTTTTATATAGATTCCAGTAGCATGTCCTACAAAAGAAGAGTTTTGCTACAGAATGTGAGTAATATAGATTATCATTTGTTTGACAAATGTCTTGGAGCTTAAGGATGCTCTTTGACTTTCATTGATATAGGTCAGTGGTCAACATAAAGGTGTTCAGGGGCTGGATGCTATAATAACACAGGATCAGCAGATGACTTTAGCTTAAGACAGATATTCTGTGTGTCTTCTTGTTCCTGATTTACTGCGGTTGTGTGATCTGTTCATTGGTTCTTTGTACTGGTTGAGATTTGTTTATCTCAAATCTCAAATAGAGAGAATTTCACATTTCTAGTAGACCTGACCATTGGGTTTGTGCCGAGGAAGAGGTCAGGAATTAAGAAGACTTCATCCACGTAGGTCTTTGGTACTTCAGGAAATACATCTTCCTTTCTCCTGCTCCTGCAAAACTTCTCCATTAAGGGCTGTTACAGTATTCCAAAGAGACCTAAGTCTGATCTATTTTTTGTTTGTTTGTTTTTTTAAAGATTTTATTTATTTATGTGACAGAGAGACAGCCAGCGAGAGAGGGAACACAGCAGGGGAGTGGGAGGAAGAAGCAGGCTCCCAGCGGAGGAGCCCGATGTGGGACTCGATCCCAGAACGCCGGGATCACACCCTGAGCCAAAAGCAGACACTTAACGACTGCGCTACCCAGGCGCCCCCAAGTCTGATCTATTTTAACCTTCTTCTCCTGCCAGGTTTGTAACCAGATTCATCGACTTGGATGGCCTGTCATGTATTCTCAACTTTCTAAAGACCATGGACTACGAGACTTCAGAGTCTCGAATACATACCTCTCTCATTGGCTGTATAAAGGCACTAATGAACAACTCTCAAGGTCGGGCTCATGTCCTAGCTCACTCTGAGAGTATTAATGTGATTGCTCAGAGTCTGAGCACAGAGAACATTAAAACGAAGGTGGCCGTACTGGAAATCTTGGGCGCCGTGTGCCTGGTTCCTGGGGGCCACAAGAAGGTTCTACAGGCCATGCTGCACTACCAGAAGTACGCCAGTGAAAGAACCCGATTTCAGGTGGGCACGTTCGCTCTTCACTTTGGCATCTACCCCTTCTGACAGGTGCTTTCCTGGCCCTGAAGGGGGAACGTAACTTGAGATTTCCCTCTATGGTGATGACTCTTCAAGTATTTCCTTCCTCTTGGGTTTTAGTACCAGAATAAAATATGCTTTCAATAGTTGATCAACCTGGGATTTTAGATTTACTGAATTTGAAAATGTGGCCCTGCCTCCTACACATGATAGAGCACATATCTTTTGAATCCACTAAATGCAGTGTTCCCTGAAAACTTTACAGGTTACCGTTCTTGATTTAGTATCGGTATGAACAGTGAGATTATGTCACCATATTTATACCCAAATATAAAAAGCAAGCCAGGTCAATAAAGCACAGTCTTTTGTACTTTATATACATGTATAAATGAATATAAGTGATGTAGGAATTTTGAAAGTAGAGTTTTTTGAAGTAATTTTAAGAGAAATAAAAGGTGGCTTTCTATGGATCCATGTAGTTCTGACTAAACATAAGATTTAAAAAGTTTACTTCTGAGTATAAAAATTAATAAAATGAGTATAAGATTAGTGATGATTCAGTCCTTTGTTTTTATGTTTGTATCCTTGGTAGACGTTAATTAATGACTTGGATAAAAGCACAGGGCGGTATCGAGATGAAGTGAGCCTCAAGACTGCCATCATGTCCTTCATCAATGCAGTACTAAGCCAAGGCGCAGGAGTGGTAAGAACCTTCTGTACTACTCTTGAAAACATGTATCATTAAAGAATAATCTTTTTTAAAAAGACTTCTATGTAGTCCAAAAAGCATAAATATGTATTTTATCACCCTTTCACTTTCAGGAAAGTTTGGACTTTAGACTTCATCTTCGCTATGAATTTCTGATGTTAGGAATTCAACCTGTAATAGATAAATTAAGGGAACATGAAAATTCAACGTTAGATAGGTAAGTCAGACTGTTATCATCTGAGATAGTTCATGCTTTCTCCATGTACGTAGTGCCTGTGAATTGCATGTGACCTTTCTGTATCATAAGGAGCTGGCCCCTGAGTATTATTAGTTCAACAAATGGTGCTTTTATATTAAGACTTTGTCAGTGAAAGGAGCAGCACATTGTACAGAGAACTTGACGCGGGTTGTGGCATCAGACTGAATCCACGTCCTTGTCCTACCTCTTAACTTGCTATATATTCTGGTCAAGTTAGTCAATTTTTCTGAATCTTTCTGTTTTTGTTCCCCCCAAGAAATAATGATAACAATGATGTTAATGATGACCACTTTCTTTTATGGGCTGTTATTTGAAGATTGACTATAAAACATGGAATCACTTGGCACCTTTGATAGGCATTCTGTGAATGTGAATTTTCACTCTTATTCATTTGCTCTTGCTTACAATCATTTTACTATTTCTAAGATATCCACTAGCTTTCAGATCTTTCCTTGTACCGCTCTTCTCCTTCATTCATGCACTCTGACATGCTCTTCTCCTTGACGGTCTGTGAACATGTCAAAATACTCTTGCCTCAGGGCCTTTGCACTTGCTATTTTCTTCGCATTAAAAGATCTTCCCACAGATGTCCAAATTGCTTATTCCCGTCTTCCCTTCATAGAGAACTTTTCCAGCCAGTGTGTGTACACAACTCACCTCACCTCCCATCATTCTCTTTTCCCTTGACACTGATGTATTTGTCTTCATAGAACTTACCATCCCCAGTGTCTAGAATACATAGTAGGGGTTCAATAAATACTTGAATGAATAAGTGAATGGCATGAATATTTCTTTTGTGGCCTTAATTCATCAGTCAGGCAAATGTAGATATATGGGCTTGTTTTTTCTATAAAAGGAGTCTGTGAGCAGAATCTGGACTTGATTGTTTTTGAATTTGACAAATATTTATTAATTGTGTGCTATGTACTAGGCATCCAGGCTTTTAAGTTTGTCTCTTATTGTGATCTCATTTCAGTCAGAGTATGTCTTTTTCCTTAGAACATAGTTAAGCAAAGGCATTCAAATTTTGTTGTCTTATTTCTTTTAGAAAAATCTCTGAATATACAAGAAAGGCCTTAGTATTAATGTCCTGATTCCCACGTGCTGGTGTTTGTAGGATGCTCTACTTTTAACAGCTTCTCTTTTATTGGATTTCAGGCATTTAGATTTTTTTGAAATGCTCCGAAATGAAGATGAACTAGAATTTGCCAAAAGATTTGAACTGGTAGGTATCATCACAGTTATTCGGGTTTAACTCATCAACTCATGGAATTTCCCTGGTGTAACGAGTGTCGAGTTGGCATGGACTAGGTATAACCTGCTATCTAAGTGGCAGGATTAGCTTTGTTTGCTGTGGGTTTGCTTACCTTGCATTGCAGGTGTTGAGGATTTTGGGGTATTTGACTTAGATTTCTTTTTCATATGGAATAGGTTCACATAGACACAAAAAGTGCGACTCAGATGTTTGAGCTGACCAGGAAGAGGCTGACCCATAGTGAAGCTTACCCTCACTTCATGTCCATCCTGCACCACTGCCTCCAAATGCCTTGTGAGTGTGTTTGTGACTTACATGCGTGTTTTTGAATGTTTGGACGTCATCCAAAGGGCTTTGCCTTCTGAGCAGTGCTGATTAGGTTGGGTGCACACCGGGGATTCCAGACCTTAGTTCTGTGACAGTCCAAAGTGTCTCCACACAGCTCAAGGGGTATTGTGACATTCCAAAACTGAATTGAATTATAGCCTACTTTGATTTTAAAAATAAATATATGCCTTGCAACACATTTCGAAAGGGGTAGAAAGTGCCTCTCAATCACGTAAGTGATCATTGCATGTCAGAATTCCAGAGACGTTGGAAGTGTTTGTGCAGATGTTGTAAACATCTCTGGTTCTGTGGCTCTGGAGGGTAACCACTACTGAAAAATATTCATCCTAGTTTAGAAACAACTTGAAGTATTTTTCCACCATTCTTTTCTTTTTTAGACAAGAGAAGTGGCAACACCGTTCAGTACTGGCTACTACTAGATAGAATTATACAGCAAATAGTTATTCAGAATGACAAAGGACAGGACCCCGACACCACACCTTTGGAAAACTTTAACATTAAGAATGTCGTACGAATGTAAGTGTCTTATTTTTTGGTCTATGAGATAATAGTCACCATGTAAGACATTTATTTTATCCTACTTTAAAATAGCAGCTGGGAGAACTGAAATGTTCTAGACGTCAAATATGAGTTCCTATATATACATATGTAATATATCTGAGTAACATCCGGGTTTAAATGGGTTTCAAGCATACCGAGGGTTTTCTGTGCAGTGGACTATTTTTGTACCTAGAGAGCATGCATTTTGGCAGTGGGCCTTTTACGTTTTTTGTAATGAATACTCCTTTAACTATTATACAGGTTGGTTAATGAAAATGAAGTTAAACAGTGGAAAGAACAAGCAGAAAAGATGAGAAAAGGTAAATAATGAGGCCCCGACAAGAAAAGAGGCTGTGTTACTGGTTATTGGGCAACTCTGCTCTCTGTATATTTTAGAAATTTGCGCTGATACTTCTTACTGTCTTTAGTGCATCAAACAGTCTTTCCTTTTCTATGTCTTAAGGGTATTTTTGCCCTATTTCCTCTTGAATCGAGCTATTTTAGTTGTCACGCTGATTGCCAAATATTTTATCCTTTTATTATAATTACGTAAATTTTTTGAGAAGAGATTGTAGCATTTGCTGTTTGGTATACATTGATTCAAGTTTTCCTAACTACTACTCCTTCCAGACCTCCCCTCACCCCGTAACTGTTTGTTAAGTCACACTAGGTTTTAAGAAATGTAATCAAGAAAACCAGGGATGACCCAGAATTTTAAAAGAGAAACCCAGGCTGCTTGGTTTCAGCAGCCCCATTCACCACATGACCTTAATTTGGCACCAGTTATAAAAAGAAAAATCATGTAGAAAATCACTGACCATTGTAGATACATACATTATGAGATATTCATAGACCAGCTCTTGGTGAGTATTTGAACATGCCTTTGGTATTAACTCTCAGCATCAAATGCCGGGAGGGTCATTTGTGCCCATTACTGTGCCAGCCACTCAGAGAACGGACATAAGTTGCCCCACTTCCTTCAAAATACTAGCAACTAAAGTTCGCCGTTTTGTAAAAACAGTCCTATTCCTGGCCTCTGCTCTTTCACTATTCTGGTTAACTGACTTCCTTTTCCTTGTCCAAGTTATTTAGCCACAGCCAATGAAACACAATAGCACTCACCCCAATATGTAGTGTGTTGAAAAGAGGGTTCAAGAGATGCCAGAGTATTTCCTTTTCCCTCATCACATTTGTCCTTTTCTGTTGAGCAGAAAAGCAGGGCCACCACTGATAGCAGAAAATACTGAATGTGAAGTACACTTATATTACAGGTTCCACACATGAATTCAGATTGCTCTCACATAAGTGAGGTTGCCACATACATTTTTATTAATAGATTCTAGAAACTGCTATAGAAGGAAGAGAAACACTGACTAAAAGGTTGGGGTAAAGAGAGATTATAACGAAGAGAAAATGGTCGGGTAGTACTTTAGGGGTACACTCTAGAGCATGGGGATTCAGGGGTATAAACCAAGGACAGTACCTAGGACGGAAGCTTTGGAGTCATTCAGTCATTTGTTCAGTGGATGCTTGTCTAATGCCTGTGTGTGTCAGGCACTGTCCTGGGCTCTGGGTGCACTACACAGGTGACTCCCTGTGTAGGCAGTCATGTCCTCTTCTCCACACTCCTCCTCTGTAAGATGCAGATTACACCCAACTCACAGGGTTCTTGCAAAGATTAAATGACAAAACAAATATAAAGACTCTACCATAGTGCCTGGCACATACGGTTGCACAGTAAATGTTAGGGACTGGGGTAGGATTCAGGCGGCCGAGGTGGTACTAGAGATAATGGCCAAGGTCAGTGAGGGCATGGGGGTGTATAAGAAAGGAGATACTGTAGATAAAATTAATTCTTTTCTGAAAGCTTCAAGTAGCAAGGCTGTATTAAAGAGGGCACATGTTGATGAATCAGAGGGTGGAGGCTGTGAGGAGATGGGAAGTTCTTTGGACCTGAAAGGTGGAGATAAATGGATGTCCACTGTGGAGAGAATCCTTTCGGCAGCAGCTTCACAGAC
Source organism: Ailuropoda melanoleuca (assembly GCF_002007445.2). Classification (NCBI taxonomy): domain Eukaryota; kingdom Metazoa; phylum Chordata; class Mammalia; order Carnivora; family Ursidae; genus Ailuropoda; species Ailuropoda melanoleuca. The sequence continues at coordinate 2,424,341 of NC_048231.1, forward strand.
CTGGTGTTACATCAGAATCATCTAAGGGGCGTTTGAAAACAAATTCCTAAGCCCTGTCCTCCCGACCCATAGAACAGACTCCCAGAATGTTAAAATCTCTCAGGTGGTTCTGAGGCACAGCTGGATTTGTCAGAGATTCATGACCAGTGATAAGGGGCGAGACTTACAATTGTGGAAGAGGAATGAATGGAGATAGAAGAAGGAAAATGGGGTGCAGTGAGGTCATTTTTGGACGCATCTCTGAAGAAGTTAGGGACACATTCGCAGAGTGGTAGAAGTGGGTTGGTCATTATCCTAACCTCAAGGCTTTTAGTGGCTTGAACTCTTCTCTGTGAACTGATTTGGGGGGATTCAAAGTAAGAGATGGAGAAAGCAAAAATTTAAATGTGTTATCAGATTCAGAAAGAGAGACCAATTCTTAGTAGCTCTGCCCCAGCGGATTATATCTCTAGTGGGTTTACTAAATAAAAAGAGTAAGAATTGGGGCCAAGTATTTGAAATAAAAATCTGCAGCCTAAACTTCATTAGTCCTCTTTCCCAAAGCCCCTCACTCCTGTGAGGGCTGCAGTCAGCAGGCATATTGGCAATGTAAATAAGCATTAGGCTAAATTGGATGCCTTGTTCCATTAGGGCAGGATTGGGAAATCAGTAAAACTACAGTGGAGAGCTAATATTTTCCTCCCCAGATTATGATGATTCTCGTGCTCTGCCCTTAGGGTTTTTAATGCTAAGATGATAACATTTGCTTTCACAAGTTTTAAGAATTATTTGTCAGAAGCATGAAATACTTCAAGTCCAAGTAGCCTTCTGAGAGGAGAATGGGAGAGGGGACTCCGTCTGTGTTGGGACAGATGCGGTCTGGCATCAGCACCTCACAGAGCAAGAGCCTCCCTTTCAGCCCTGTGCTCGTTGGACGCGAGCCAGCAGCCTAGCTAATAAACAATGGCTTCCCAGGTTCTCATTTCTAATTTGTGAAAAGAGGCCCTTTTAATACTCGTTTTCCCTAGAGAGGTTAAGGGGCCATTTTTATGACAGGATCCTGAAGTAAATACCACAGGCACCATTCTCCCCCACAAATAGGTGCTCACACTTGTGTCCATCTTCAGAACTGTGACTTCAGGGTCTCTTCTGTATTTTACAAAATGTAGCTAATAACATTGGTCATCTAAGGACCCCTCCAAGCACGAACACCACCGAGCCCGCAAGTCGCTCCCTTTGATGGAGGAGAGGAATAATATTTACCGAATAAAGAGCCTCACAATCATCCTCAGCCGATTTTCTGTTTAGAGAAAGCGCTTCAGCTTGGAAGAGTCCTGTTTTCATGTCCCGTTGTTTTCTTGTGTAGAGCACAATGAGTTACAACAGAAATTGGAAAAGAAGGAGCGCGAGTGTGATGCCAAAACCCAAGAGAAGGAAGAGATGATGCAGACCTTAAATAAAATGAAAGAGAAACTCGAAAAGGAGACGAGTGAGCATAAGCAAGTCAAGCAGCAGGTGGCGGATCTCACGGCACAGCTCCACGAGCTCAGCAGGGTGAGGGCCGGGGCCACGGGCCGGGTCTTCCGCTCCTGGGCAGCTGCCGAGGCCTCACTTTCCCTGGAGCCCCTCACCTTAGCAGACAGCTTCTGCCCGGGGGAATAAATCCTTGTGATTTATCACAGCGGTTGTAAGACTCACTCCCTCGCTGTCATGTGGGCTAGGCAGCGGAGGCCGTGTCGGTGTGTGCGTGTTTAATACAGATCCTCCCGTCAGAGCAAAGCGAGTCACATTGACTTCTGAAAATGAAAACTGGTTTTGTGAAAACCAGACCATGGTGTCACAAGAAGTGAGAGATAATGTGAATGAATGAGTGCTTTACAAGTAAGCACTGAGGTGCCAAATACAAAGGGCGGATTCAGTCATCCATGAAGACCCTAAAGTCCATTTGATTTACTGCCCCTTTAAACCCATCTTCTCAGAAATGTGAATCTCTCTATAGCATACATTTTAGGCAAAGTTTCAGACTCTCAGAATCATCTGAAGACTTGACTTCTTCCACTGACCTTCTCTTGTCCTGTTTTTTTTACCTTTTCAGAGAGCTGTCTGTGCTTCAATCCCAGGTGGACCCTCCCCTGGAGCCCCAGGGGGGCCCTTTCCTTCCTCTCTACCGGGGTCCCTCCTTCCGCCACCACCTCCACCCCTGCCAGGTGGAATGCTTCCTCCTCCGCCCCCTCCCCTTCCTCCAGGTGGCCCTCCTCCTCCCCCAGGGCCACCTCCCTTAGGGGGCATCATGCCGCCTCCCGGTGCTCCACTGGGTCTGGCGCTCAAGAAGAAAAACATTCCCCAGCCCACCAATGCCCTGAAATCCTTCAACTGGTCTAAGCTGCCCGAGGTAAGCCATTTGTTCTCATTTTCCCTCTAATGGAGAGCATTAGCAGCTCACTATGTTGTCACTGAAAAGGGAAACAGCCCTGGCTGTTAAATTATTCCATTTTCTGGTATGGACTCAGGTTCTCACCAACTCAGATATTTACATGATAAAGCTGAGATAAATGACATGTTGTTTGAAGCCAGCGCACTTTGAGCATCTGGTAGAATGAAAAATTGGGGACAGCAGCACTTTGAGAAAAAAAAATATATAACCACGTCTGTTCTTTTTGTATATAACTGTAAACTCTAGCACTTATTAACTTGTTGTTTGCAGAATAAACTGGAAGGAACAGTATGGACTGAAATTGATGATACAAAAGTCTTCAAAATTCTAGATCTTGAAGACCTGGAAAGAACTTTCTCTGCTTACCAAAGACAGCAGGTAACATGTGCTCTCCAAGATGCTAAGAGTAAAAAAATAACGTCCTTGTGCACGGTCCCTGAGTCATCTGCCACCCCATGATGTGATAGACATCTTAGTTCTAGGCTGTTGGGTCTACCCTGGTTTGTTCCTGCCCACCAGCGTGGTGTGTGCGTGTCCACGTGTGTGTCTAGGTGCCCATCAGTTATGTGTGTGAACGCGTGGCAGCTCATACCCTGGTGTGTGTTCAAGACTGGATCTCCATTGATGGAAGGAGTTCTGTATATTATTAGTACCACTTGTGCTTAGTTCAGATGGGTCACTGGGAGAAAATAGTACTAGGAGAGCTTCCTAACTTGTACTGTCCCCTCACGGGGTTTGTTTCTCAAGCTATTTTAGTTTATCTGGCTTTTAAATATATATATCGAATGGTTATTATCAGAAGTGGACTGCTCTGAAGTAGATGGAGCCTTTTGAAGTGCAGACGTTTGTAAATAACTGTAATTTAGCAGCTGGCTAGAACCTCAGAGAGGAGTTTTGACTGCGTGTCATGACCACGATAGACTCCGATGTGGGGCTGGGAAGGCGGAGCAGGTTGGTGGATGGCACCGATACAGAGAGGACCAGAGAAGCTTCTGAAACATGAGCAAAGCATTTGTGATACTAGTGAGAATACTAGTGAAACTTGGGTGTTGCTGGTCCTCCGTGCTGATGTGGCCAGGTAACGAACGTTACGCTGTAAGCCCCAGTCACATCTGGGTGGTACCTCTTACTCCTGCAGAGGACATCTTAGTAGATCTTCCTAACACTGGACCAGAAGAGGTCACAGCAAGGTGGCTGGGTACAGAGAATTTCAGAAGAACAAAGAGAAGGTGGAGTAGGGTCCCAGTCAGTCAGACGCCTGGGAAGGACAGCATTGTGTCCTGGAGTGTTGAGCAGAAAGATCCTTTAGGGTGACTGAAGAGTTGCTGCGGAGAGCGGAGCAGGCCTTACTAGGAACTTGTGGATGCCAGGCATCTGTACAGGGGCTTTCCTTGGGCTCTGCTGGGAGGCCTTTCATGCCTGCATGACTCATGCCGGGGGGCAGGCGGGGGGTGGGCATCCTCAGATGAACTGCACACTTCCTAGTCTGCTTAGGCTGGGCCTGGTCCCCAAGAAAGAGTGCCTGAGAGCAGAACAAGCAAGCACCAGGGAGAGGATGGACTGAGGCTGGGGAGAAGCAAAAGCTAACAGGTTTTTATTTCAGAACCTTTGGTGCATCCGAAATTGAAAAGAAAAGGTAGTGTATGCCTTTTAGCCAGAATATTTCACCATGAGGGAAGGCTTCTCTGCAGTGCATTTTATGCCTATGTTAGTAAAGTACAAAAATGCAGGTGGCTGTCTGCTAAAAACAGGAGCCCTTAGCTGGGACCTCCCTCCCTCCCCCATAAGTCTGAAGCAGTGGTACACACAGAATAAAGGAAAACAAAGAAAAAGAAGAAAAGACATGTCCAGTAGAAAGCAAGACACTTTATCTTTCAACGGACAAACAAAGGGTATGTTTTAAGGCCCCCATATGGCAGGGGCTTGGATCAGACTCATTCCCGATTGGCTGCAATGGGTCTCCTCTCTCTGTCCCTCTCTGCTACCCAGGAAGGTGTTCTCTGGGCCTTGACATGAAGTTGTAGGATATTTTAGCAAATTTCCTAGTAGATTCAAATGATCTTCTGACCTCACTACACATCCGATTGATTTCCCATTTCAGTTTTAGTCACTAATACTGGTCCGTTTCTGGTTGCCTAAGGTGAAGGTTTGAGAATTCAGAAAAGTGAATTGAAGGGAAAACAGCAGTTATTCTAAATGATGCTATTCAAGTCTGAGCATGTAGGCTGCATTTATTATGAAGGCAGGTGGTTAAAAGACCCAAGTTTATAAGAGTCGTAATTAACAGGCTTTCAGCAGAAGGTGCAGAAGGATGCTGCCAAAGTGCTCTGGGACAAATATGTGGACAGTTCTCAAGAGCTCTGGGAGACAGGGTTGCAGAAAGCCTAGCAATTGGGTAATTGTCTCCTGGCAACCAATCGCTGTTTAAGTAATCAGTAGTCATTCCAGTCAGCATAGACCAGGACATTTCAGTTGTACTTAACACTAAGTAGACTGGTAAGTAAAATCATTTGTGACATTTTCGATAGCACTTTCTGGAAAAAAAATTTCAACACACTTGGCTCAGCTTAATTGAAGTATGTTTCCCCTCTTGGTGCAGGAATTTGAGATGAGATTTTTAAACCATAGATATATTTCCCAAATGAAGGTATTTTGAGCTGTTTTATTGAGTTTATTGAATGTTGAGAGACCAAAAAAATCTAAAGATGCAGAGATTCTAGTAGGAATATGTAGGACAGAGTAAAGGAAATGGGGTGCCTGTCATTGAGTGTTCCCTTGTCTCCTATCTAATGGTAATGTCTTAAGACCCGTGCATTTTCATTTTAATCCTGGCAATGCACTACGTAATTATCATCACACTTGAACTGCTCTCTTTTCCACTCCCAAATGAATACTGGGAGCCTATTTTTTTCTATGGCATCTCCTCTTTCTTCCCTCCAGTTATAAAACCCTTGTTAGACGATCTGAACTTCAGCCAGTTGTTTGAACAAGTTAGTTTCTGAGAGGTAACGAGCACCATTACCTGCATGCCTGTAACAAGAACACTACACAGAGTAAGATTTTGAACAAAATCTCAGGTATGAGATTAGTATAATTTAGGTGAACACTGAATAATGATATTTAGGAGAGATTTTATATAAATATGTACATATACACAAAATATGCGTGATCTGAGAAATATTTCAGCATTAAAATCAAAACATTTATAATGTCTGCTTTGTTTATGAAATGCTTCAAAGTTTGCAAATGTATTAAACTGTTACACAGGCTTACAGTGTAACTCGGCAGTATAAAAGAGAGGACAGCAATCTGCAAACAATCATGATATAGACTAAAAAAATGATAATATCAAGTATCTATTACATTTTTGGTGCTGAGTACAAAATACACAGTCCCAATCTCATCAACCCCAAAATTTAATTCTCAAGGAGCTCTCATACTTACTTTTTCATTTAACCCTCACACTAGCTCTATGAGGTTTTATTCCTACCTCATAGATAATAGAAACATAGCTTAGCGTATATTCAGTGTCTGAACAAGGTGGCATAAGGTCTCAGGTTTGCTTTGTTCTTACGCTGTGGTCTCATTCATGGTGAAAGTCAGGCTTTGTAGAGGATTTTCTGTAATTCCAGTTTTAAGAATAAGAACGTTTCTATTCAGGATTTTTTTTCTCAGTGTGGATAGCAAAGGTGTGTAGAGCTGATTATGTAAGCTTATGTGCCACATGAAATGGAATTTAATAACTTGCAGTTATTCCCCTGCTTACATTCCAGAAGTTCATTTGAAAGTCAGTTTCTTGAATCTCAGAACCTCTGTTTTTGAAACTATATTATGTGTGATTTCCAGGTCAACCACAAAAGACTTATTTTAATACATAATGTGCATTGCATAGTAGTACTGTTTCAGTTAAACGGTATTCATTTTGGTTTTGTGGGAAATTTTCATGTTGAGATGTTATGAATTCATTCTCCCTATCCATGCAGTTGGGTAGAGGAAAAGAAATTTCCCATTTACCTAAAGGGAGTCATATCTTTGTAGCAATAAATTAACAGCTCATATCTCCATTCCTTCTCCCAGTTCTTTGCCTGAGGACACTCCTTCTTTATCAGCATATAACATTTGAAAGCCTCTCTGCTCTGATTTAGGGAAAAAGGATAACTGTTATCCCAAGCTCCAGAATCTGACCTCTCCTGCTAATATGTAATAGACAAGTCATTCTTGGGCTCCCATTTGGAACATTCAATGCTATCTTCTGATTGTTTTGTTTTGTTTTTAATATAAACGGTCAAATAATTTTTCTTTCATATTTTTACATTTTCATTATTCTGTAGACCTAGATTTCACATTGAAAAATTATGAATTAGGATATTTATTTCAATAATCTTGGCCCTTAGCCGTGGCACATGAAGAAAGAAGAGAAAATTTTGAATGATGGTTTTTCTTAAACCAAAGTATAAGGTAGAGGTTTTGTAATTGACTCCATGGTAAGAGTTAATTAAAGGCAAGGTTTTGTATAAATATGTATTTATGTGAATAGTATGCATTTTCTAGAGGGATCCCTAGCTTTTATCAGATTTACAAAGGGACCTCAACCTCAAAAAAGATTAAGAACCATTCAGGTAAAGATTATTATTATCTGTGAAGTGTTGAATCATTATGTCATTGCAGAACCTTATCTCTAAGAATCTATCAGCATTGGTTCCTGAAAATGCAAGTCCTAGCTTTCTATTTACCAAGGCCCTACACCAAAAATCATCTGAAAAAATCAGACATCCTGTTAGGTAGAATATAGGCGATCCTGTGGTGTTTGGCCCAAACCAATTAGTGAGTGATTTAAAGTTTCAAAAAGAATGATAACTTATTTGAATGAGGCCTAGAAGCATCATTATTTTTAACATCCCCATCTAATAAGCTTTGTGATTTAATTTAATTTAATATATGTTGGTTAAAGGACCCCTGAAGAAGAGAAATCTTAAGGCTAACAATTAATTAAACGTTCCCATGGCATTCCTCATCCTCACCTCTGGAAAGATAGGATACATTACTTTGATACACTTACGCTGCTGCTGGTAACAAATGGGAGATCTTGACCAGTGTCCTTCAGCTCCGTGAAAAAGAGCAACAGGAGAAAAAAATGGGCTTGATCATCAGTTTGAAAGATCATTGTATTGTATGATAGCTTCCAAGTATTGAGCTCATAAATACGTGTCAGGTACTGTACGGAGTGCTTTACATGAATCGTGTTTAAGCATCACAATAATCCAGTTGTGAATTCCATTTTGCAGATAGTAAGACTGAGCTGCAAGCCTCACACCAAATAAATGATAGTTGCCTAATTCCATAGCCCACTACAGTAGAGGTCAGAAGTCCTAATTTTCTGACAGTGGGAACTTAGGGAGCGTAAGTTGCTAGAGAACTTCATAGAAGTTTCTTCTTTGAAGGCCAGACAGTAAGAGCTGGCTCTAAATTCAACTAGCAACTTGGCTCTTTAAGAGAGAATGGTAGGATAAAATGACCACATGAAATTCACATCACCGTAGTTTTTTTCTGCCCTTGGAAGGAGAAACTGCTTTCACAGGGCTAGAGTCCTAAGGAGTTTCAGAGTGGAAAACCTGGTAGTTACAACCAGGACAAAAGAAAACCGTGGCATCAGAGAATAAGAAAGGTTTCTTGTGGTTATCAACTCATTTTTAAATGCCATTTTAGAAAACCAATCCCTCCTTGTATGGGTGCAGCAAAAGAGGGACACGTTTTGTTTCCCACTGGAGGAATGATTTGGAACAGCTCATCTGTATAAAATTGGCCTTGGCAGTGCTGCTAGGGCCAATAAGGCCTTCAGGAATCTGCTGAGCAACTGCTGGTTGTACAAGCCGTTGGCCTGAAAGCTGGGGTGTGTTTTGCACACCAAAGCTACTCATTCCAGCAAGGCAAAAATATGTAAGGAAAGCTGTAACTTTCTCTTCACATGTCAGTTACTTCTTCCTCTTTCCCTTCACTCCAAATCTTGTCTGGAGTATTTCAGAAACAGGCTGCTGACCATGTGTGCTTGAACAGCCCTCAGGCAGCTGGGACAGGGCCACCAAGGGGCTGCACCAACATGATCATTTATTGTCTCTTAATTGCACATTCTGTCTTTTTCCTCATACCTATCCACAGTGCCACCAGGCATTGTTTAGACTCTCAGGGGATACTGAAGATTAATATTATTGACCTATATTGTTGAACTTGTCTTTTGAATTTTCTTAATCCTTCCTTACGGCACAAGAAGACGGGAGATTATTTCAACCCCCTCCCCAAAAAAGCATATTTTGCTGGTAGACATGACCATGGGAGTAGTTTGCTCAAGTTGATGGAATTGATGTTTTTCTGCTTCAAATGAAAACCGTCATGTTGAATAAATGGAGCCCATTTTTCTTTCAAAGAGAATTTGTTCCTCTCCCAACTTGGGTCTTTCTGGGGTGTTCTAAGTCCTTTCTTCTCTGAAGTTGATTTGCCCCCGTTGAAAATTGTGTATAGCACATGTCATCTCTCTCTCCCCAGAATGCTTGGTTCCGTGCCCTTCATTGTATCTTCAGCCAGCCTCTCCCATCTTCATCAACTCTCATTGCTGGTCCTTGGGGCATAAATCCCTCTCACCCTGTGTCACTGATTTCCTTGCCTGCTTTGACTTTCTTGCACTTGTTGCTGTGATTTCTGAACTGCGTGTGTCTGATTTGCCTTTTCCATGCCTCTGCCATGGCGGTAGGATTTCTTTGTGAACACTAACTCCAAGCAGGTAAGTAAGCAACTACTTAAACCTTGCTTACTATAACTTCTTGGCTCACTGAAGCTCAAAATGTCTTGGTTATCCAATTTTTTTTTCAGATAGTGTAACACAATGCTTAGGTAATTCCACGTTGGGTTTCAACTCTGACCAGATATTTAGAGGTCTGCCTGAAACCTCAGCATGACAGGAGACAGTTGAAATTTGATCACATGGTGCCTCTTACTATAACTCCATATTGTCTTTGTTTTCCGAAACTGCTACACAGTTCCAGAGCTCTTTGGTTTTCTTACATTTTAAAAATGCCATGATCCATTTTTTAAATTGATTGTGACCTCTAATAAAATTAAACTTGCTATTTATCGGGTTAGCCTGTATTTTCACCTTGATGCCCAGTTTACTCAAATAGTATTGTATATATAATTGGTTTTTTGCCTCTTCCACCATAAATTATGACTGGCCGTCATTGCTTATAGCTTTTTGTATAGCAGCAGAGTATGCAAAGTAGTGTTTTGTTGTTAATTCAAGTAATTGAACTAATGCCTTGAACTGCCCCCTGTTATCCATCAGACTCCAGGGTGACGAAAGGTACCATCTGGGCTTGGGAGCTTCCTGTCGCACATGAGGACGTTTGGGAGGATTTATTGTTCAGCTTTTTGAGTGCTCAGGATGCAAATGGTTCTGGAGTGAATGGGCTCTGCAAAGGCTGGGACTGGCAATGGCAAGCCTTAGCTGAGCTTGATTCAGAGTGACAGTTCTTCTGTCTGCTATCCATAGGGATTTGGGGGACAAAAGGAGGGCACCACTCACTGATAATTTATGCACGCTTAGCATCTTCAACTTAGAGATGCACTTTGTTCTTCGAAAACTGCTTTTTCCAATGTGGGTGGTCAGCTTTTCTCACTATTTCCCTTTGTCAACTCGATTTTAGCCCTTCGTTTCAATTCCACCACCTCCCTGTGCTCCCTCCCTCACCATCTCAGCTTCGCCTGTGTGTGTATGTGTGTGTGTACATAAACAGAAAATATAAAGGAAAAGTGTGTGTCTGAAGTCGGAATGTCCCTGTTTGACTTTGATGGATTTCTTTCATGCTCTTTATAGAAAGAAGCAGATGCCATTGATGACACACTGAGTTCCAAACTTAAAGTCAAAGAGCTTTCAGTGATTGATGGTCGGAGAGCTCAGAATTGCAACATCCTTCTATCGAGGTATTGTTGATGTTGAATAAATATTTCTGGTAGGACCAGCTTTTCTCTCCTGTGGCTCCAAACCACATGTTTGTACTTGCCCTTTTAATCGGACTCTGCTGAGATTCCGTTCTTTGGATTCTCTTCTAAGGTGAGGAGAACTCATGGCCCTTACTTTCCCTGAGTGGAATGGGTCCAAGCTAGATGCTTCCTTTCTTAGAGTTTAATTTCCACACACTCCTGAAGTTAAAGAGCAGAACGTCCCGAGTCAATGTTTGTTTTTATTTTTCCAGAGAGCCTGTAAAATGGACTTTACCTGTATTTATATTTCCTGGCTTTAGAGATATTTTGACTGTTGAGTAACACTGTCCCAGAATCAGCAGCAATGATGAAAGCTCTTTGTTTTATTTTGCTTTTCTGTGTCACCATTTTATACTTCAAGTTTATGATTTCATGCTCTTTTTGAACATTTTTATGTCTAAAGAGATATGTAAATCTCAAACCCCAGTGAAATGCTATTTTATCCATTTCAGCCCTGTTCAGAAATCTTTCTCATAATTAGTGAACCATCACAGCCTTGGAACTTGAAAAGAAGAAAGGAAATTTGGGAGGCTGGAATCTACTCATGGCTTAAGGCACTGTGTCAGGTCATCCTGGGCATTTCAAGTAGCTTTTCTGTGTCTCACTTCTTTTATCTAAAAGGGACTTTTATGTCAGGCAAAGATACCTAATGCTTATAAGATGAATGAAGATCCTGAATTTGGGGTCTTTAAGTATAAGCCCTGTTGGTCACGTTCTGGAAAGAAAGCTTTATGGGTATTAAAGCTGATGTAAGGTGGCTTTGCTTTCAGGGAGAGTAAAGAGGGAAAGTGGCCATCTTTGTTCTTTATTTATTCAGAGAGCACAAGCAGGGTGAGGGGCAGAGGGAGAGAATCTCAGGCAGACTGCACTGAGCCCTGAGCCCAACTTGGGGCTTGATCCCACGACCTTGAGATCATGACTTGAGCTGCAATCAGTCAGACACTTAACCCACTGAGCCACCCAGGCGCCCCAGCAGTCTTTATTTTTTAGATGGTCTCACAGTGAGTTTCTTTTAACACAAAGTGCTGCTGCTTGGTTTACCAAATGGAGCTTGATTTTTAGCCAGATATATATTACTTTAGGGAGCAAATGTTTCTTTTAGTAAAAGAGAAACTGAAGCTTAGTGAGATCCCTGAATTTTAATATAACCAGTAAGGTAACATGAACCATCCTGTTAGCATTTCATTTCTGCCTCTGGCTGGAAGCTATGTAAATGGCCAGGCCCTGTCCCTAGCCCCATGTTTATTCCCTGAACACATGCTTAGGAAGATACCAATGAAATAATCTGAAGGTCTACTTATTTTTTTCTGCTATAATATGTACAATTCATTTTGTTATAATTTCTTTTTACAAGTCACATTCTTAATATTGACATAAAAGGAAAATTTGGGAGAAGTTTTTTTTTTTCCCCTAAAGTCTAGACTTTCTGCCTATTTTGTGCTTTTGCGGTCTAGAGGAACACTTTTAAACAGCTTGACAAAAGGAGCTCTCACTCTGAATTTCTGTAGTACTTAAGTGCTTATTGAAGTGAAATCTGTGACCTAGTTCCTCAGAGACCGATTATTCTCAGCATGAGATGTCAATGAGGGTAATAACAGTAACACTAGTTATAGATAAGGTTACAGCTCTTTCTGGCAAATTTCCCATCTCATTATTGAAGGAAGTATTTCGTATTTGTTGTGTGTAATTTCCTTGTTACCTCAGAAGTGTCAGACCCTAAGGTGACTTAGAACTTGAGTGTATCTAAACTCCCTGGAAGGTAATTTTGAGAAATTGCCTTGTACCTGTTAAATTGTCTATTAAAATCCAATTTAACGAATGAGTGTTATTGTAATGAGCATAATTAAAGAGCATATTATACATAAGGTAGTTTTGAGTCCCAGTTGACCTTACAGTAATTAGACCTTATGGATCAGGTTCTAAAACTTTCTTTCCCACAGAGGATTCAGCCCTACATGCCTTTTCTGCTCCATGATCAATAGTTGTACTCTTGTCAGGAAAGCACAGGACTGACCTGTAATGCGCTATGTGGTAAGGGTAACAGAAGTGAAGCAGATTTAGTTTTAATTAGGGTTATATGTGGTTGTTTATCTGGTCAGCAGTTCACCTTGCTTTCATTCTCCCCTCTTTGTTGGCAATGCGTTACCACACATGAAAGGAGCTAAGGGCTAGAAGGAAGGAAGAAATCTATGAAAGTGTGTACGATGCTTTTTTCTTAGAGTTGCCACTTTGGAGCATTCATTTGCCTGGCACTGTGCAGGGTGCCACAGAGCAGACCATGACTTGAGGTAGCACAGCTGCCTTTGTAAGCTCGTAGCTCACTGGAGAAGAGAAATGGCACAGGCAAGGTGGCTTGTGAACAGCTCAGGCCTAGACTGATCTGACCGGAAGGAGCCAGGAGCTCAGCCAAGTGAGGACACCAACAGGGCTCACCAGAGAAAGGGGGCCTCAAAGAGCGATAACAGGTACATGGCAGGGGGACGGGAGGCAGTTCCGAAGAGGCATGCTACGGGAGCCAAGGCACACGAGGGGTCGGCACACAGCTAATAAGGAGAGCCCCACAATTGTAGCGATGACCAGTCATAAAGAATGAGACTGGGCAAGAGCGCCTGGGAGCCATGACTGGTGCCTTAGTGAGGGCACCGCTCAGCCAGAGTCAAGCCATACCCTCCTCATCTGTAAAATGGAGATGAGAGGACTGGCCTTCTAGTGGGCTCTCTCAGTGTTGGGAATGTCACATGAAGCAGCTGCAGGGACCTGCGTGTGGTCATTGCTCAGTTAGTGGCCTGTGCTCGTGCCCATGGGATCAGGAATTGGTACAAGTTGTTTTAATAAGGTTTGAAGTCTGCTCCTTAGGGTTTGCAGGATAGGTTGGAAGGAGTCAAGAGCTGGCAGTGAGAGCAGCTGTTAGATAGGAGGCTCTTCCTTATGTCCAGGTGAGACCTGACGAGAGACAGAATTGAGAGAGACACAACCCTCAGCAGGACTTGGACACCGGTGTTGTGCATGGGGACAATGAATAGGAATGTTTCCAAGTGAATGTCAAGATTTCCTTCCTCTCCACACTTACTGTCTGTCTGCTTTTCTGCTTATTTCACGGTGACCCTCTGTTTCTTACCTTGCTTACTAGGAATTTAATTCCCAGCAACATAGTGTTCTCTCCAGATTCCCCTCCAGTATAAGCCTGTGGTGTATTCCACGGGGGTATCTTAATGAGCACATATGTCTGTAGTGTTTGGTTATCCTTAAAAGCTTGTTCTTACTCCACACTGAAAAAGTTAGTAGACCCTTTTCTAAGAGCACCTGCCACAGCCTTGCCAGGAGCAGAGAAGGGAGTCGGAAGCAAAGCCCTTCCTGTCCCACAAGCCAAGCAGGGGAGGGACGTGCAGGCTGCATAAGTGGAACTCGCCTGGCTAAGTGACCGGAATCACTTGCAGCTCCTGAAAAGAGACTGCCTGGCAGGTGTGAGTTTGAAACAGAAGCTCCAGGCCACGAGGGACCCTGCCTGTCACAGACTTGAGAGTGGAGTGGACATGATGTTCCTCAAACTAAGAACGCCCCCCCAGGCCCCAGGCAGAGTGAGCAACAACTTATTGGGTATAGACAGGCGATGTGTGGCAATTTAAAATTGACTCTGCTTTATTCCCTAAAACAGGCCTCTCCCTCCCCCCCAAAAAAAGAAACTTGGAAGCTGGCTTATATTGCAAAATGAACCCACCTAAAATACACTTTTATGAAGTGTTCTGCCGTCCTTTTTTTCCAGATGCTCACTTACCATGGCAGCCAGGGTGCAGTAAACCACAAAAAGCTACTTTAAAGTGGGGGGATTTGGCTTACATCCACTGAAGCAGAGCTAAGGCTGATCGAGCCATCCATCCCTAACGTATTTTAATTATGCCTGGATGTTCCAATTCTCTTGGCAAATTTTTGAAATACTTGAGTGGAGCAAGGTAGACTTAAATACTGTTTTTTAAATGGCCGGTTTGCTTCCTGCCTTGTAAAGAAAGTTGAAGTGGATGTCTCAGAAGTTGCCACCCTCCAGCACACCAGAACACTGCCAAGCTTTAAAAGCAATTAAAACGTTAGAACTGGTAGGGTCCTTAAATTACAGAGATTAGCGACTCATTCTGTGGATGACAGACGATACTAAGAACTCAGCAAACTACGGAACCGTCCCAGAGGGTGGAGTGCCCTTCTCCTCTTTCCCCCAGGGTACAGTTTCTTTGTCTGCTCCAGCAGGCCACGTGCAAGGCAGTACGTTGACAGGTAGATTTTCTTAAGTACTATCCATTAAAGTCTCCAGTCTCTTTGTGGGACACATAAAGAGAAACCAAAATTGTTACGTATTAGAACTAGTGTTTAGTCCAGACAGCCTCTGGGGGTTGAGAAGCATAAATATATACAATTTCAAAAGCAAAAGTTCTGCACTCCATATGGGGAGCTAATGAAATGCAAATCTGATACTGCAAGTATTGTTCTCACTCCGATTTTCAACTCCTTTTCTTTTAAATGCAAAACAGAAGGACTCAGCAGAACCACACTGTAAAGTAGTTTCTTCAGCTCAGTGTGAAAAGGACACAGAACTCATTTATTTTTTTCTTACAAGTGGAGCTTTTCTCAGGATGACTATAGATGTTTCCACAGCCAGTTGGTTTTCATTAGTGGCAGTTTCAACCTTCCTTAATGTTCCTCTTCCTTGGCATTGCGTGGCTGAACTGTGGTGTTTGTTCTTAACTGACTCAAAGCCTTTAGTGTCCTGGAATTGAGGGCGACCCAGAGCCGGTGGAGTGATGCCAGGAGACAGTTTTTAGCCTATCATCTGTTTCACCCAAGCCAACTTGGCTAAACTGTTCCAGTTAAGTTTGGGGGTTTTCCATCATGATGTTCTGGTGAAAATGTTTGTGGGGTGCTGATTGTCCCAAGAGTGACAATAACAATCGGAAGTCTGTGCAGGTCCAGGGAATTATGCTGGCACCGTACCTCAGACTAGGTGATAGGATGAGTCTCATTTTAGAACTTGAGCAATTTTGGGGCGCCTGGGTGGCTCAGTGGGTTAAGTGTCCGACTCTTGATCTCAGGGTCCTGAGATCTAGCCCTGTTCAGTGCACATGTTCTCTCTCTCTGCCTCTCTAAAAAACGTGGGGGGGGGGGACAATTCCACATACTGCCTACAATGCCGTATTTGGATTTGAAAACAGATAAAAGAGAATGCTACTAGCACAATAATATTCACAAATTTGTTCCTTCCATGTCCTACTTACTGGCACATGAAGCAACATTCAGCGTAAATAGCAAGATGGCTGGTTTTAACATGATCATGTCAAAATCTAGAGAAAAGGACAAGCCCGAGTTGTCCAGAGCGGGGTGTGTGCCATCCGGCTCTCCCCCAGGGTTCTCTCCTCCTCCTGAGACATTTGTGTCCACCCCTACGCTCAGGCTGCCCTCTCGTTTTTTTGGAGTGTTTCAGCTTATTGTTTGATTCTCCCAAACACGATAACCACCTTTAAAACAAGAACCCTGTCTTCTAATTCTTGTTTAATACTCCTGGGCCTCATGGATGTTGTGTACAGGGAGGAAACTGGTGAAATAATGGTCGTGAGAGAGCTTTGGGACATGTTCGTGATAACCCTACTAAGTGCGGTGTAACAATCACGTAACTGCATGTGAATGTTCGGGTTACGAAAGTACTGCTTCTTGTCCCCGGTGCAGAAAAGTCTGTTGTAGAGTAACACCTATGGTTTAGTGAACCTTATCCGTGGCCAGGCAGAGGGCTAAATGCTTTATTTCACTCTGGAGGTGGGAAAACCAAGGCTGAAGAAAAACATCATCCAAGGCGCCACCGGCCGGGCATTGTCAGCCAGGACTAGGGCCCAGCCTGATGCCAAAGCCCCCGCCTTCAAATGTTACC